>NC_091226.1:3877462-4059962 GCF_040958095.1 Procambarus clarkii
GGTAATTTAGGACTAACACCTACTAAACGTTTGCCTTTAGTAAAATCACACTCAAGGTTTACTCCCCTCAAAGGTACAGTCTGGAAATCTCCTGTGATTCCCTGTATAATTATTACCTCCCCAGTCTCTGTAGACTGTATATATTGTAACACACTCTCTACAAGTAAAGATTAGGATGCTCCTGTATCCCTCAAAATTTTATCATCATGCCACAAACCATTTGCCTTTTTTTCCCATTATTTTTGCTACACATTTGGTTTTCCTCCCATCACACACTGTGAGTGCCATAGGCTTCTTTTCTGGGTGAAGAAACCAACAACTCTTTACAACATGACCCTTCCTATGGCAGTAGGAACACTGTTTCAACTCTGGGTGAGGCTTATTACTAGTGTGATCCTCTTTGGGTTTTACATTACTCTTTACCACCTGGCACCTTTGAAAAAGTGTTTCCTTGACCTGCTGTTGGGTACATTTGGGTCCCAAATCTAACGGAGGAGCTTAGTGTTCGACCTTGTCTATTTTAATTATTTTTTTTTTAAAGTTACTTTATGCATCAACTCATATTCATCTGCTAATTTAGCCAACTCATAAATATCTCTGGATAATTTCTCTGTCAAATATAAAGCCACGTTAGAAGGTATACAAGATAAAAATTCTTCTACTAAGAATAAATTTTTAAGAGAGTCTAGATCCCAAATTTTCAGCATCTATCCATTTATTAAACATATTATATTTCTTTTGTACAAATTCTACCAAAGTTTGACTTGGGTCTTGTCTCAGTTGTCTAAACTTTTGCCTATAAGCCTCAGAAACAAGTTGATAAGCAGTAAGGATGGCTGCCTTTACCTTGTCAGAGTCAAAACTGTCACTCAAAGACAGCTGCAAATATCCTCTGTGCCTTTCCCACCAACTGACCCTGCAGAAGAGATACCCATTATGTTTCATGCCACTCCATACTCTGTGCCAACTTTTCAAAATGAATGAAGAACTGTTCTGAGTCTGTTTCACAGAATAGAAGAAAGTTGACATTTTTTGTTAACCTTTAATTGCCCAGGTGTTCCTAAGTCAACAACACCAGTGTTTTCTAATCGAATTCCCAATACTGCTAGCCTAGTCTCTGACTCAATTTTTTTCTGAGCTTGCTCCACTTCTAACCTCTTCATTGCTAGTTCTATTTCTAATTTCTTCTGAGCTTGCTGTCTCCAGCTTCTTCTGAGCTTGTTCAGCCTACAACTGCAACTTCTTTCGTCCCAATTCTGCCTGCACCATCTGAGTCTCCACCTTTCCTGTAGTTACAACTTTTGCACCACTGGTGGACGGGTACTGCTCTAATATTTCCTGTGGGAGAATTTGCTCATCTACCCAGTGCATCATTATCTCTCTTAACAGTTCCGTCTTCACTATTCCCATGTGTAATGATAGTCCATAGTGCATGCCAACAGCCACTAGGATAAGACTTTTTTTGCCGCTTTTAAAACCTCAACACTTGGATTGTCGACAATTTGTTGTGCTACCAAATCCATTTATAGTGTGCTAAGATACAGCAGACTCCAACACTTTCACTTTTAGGCTGAGAATTAGTTAGGAAAACTGATAAGGACAGTGCTTAGTTTACTCGACTGCCCTGTCAACTGGTAAATTTTTGCACTCGAGAACAACAAAATTTAAAACACTTTTCATAAAGATTAATAAAATGAACATAAATAAGTAATAAAATACATAAACTCGTATTATACCAATATTAAAAATAATCTAAATTTCTACACAAGTCAAAGTGAAGAAATAGGCTACACAATTTTTATGTCAGGTTTCCCATACAGGCAACCCAGTTTTATCTGGCTGCTTTTGGACAGGCCACCCATTTCTGTTAGGAATTGGGTGGGGGGTGGGGATGAAATTTTTAAATATTGTCTAGGGAAATAGATGATCTTACTTGAGCTTAGGGAAAACATGGAGTAAGGAAACAACCTAGTACAAAAGACAATTTATATATATATATATATATATATATATATATATATATATATTGTACCTAGTAGCCAGAACGTCGTACTCGGCCTACTATGCAAGGCCCGATTTGCCTAATAAGCCAAGTTTTCATGAATTAATGTTTTTTCGACTACCTAACCTACCGAACCTAACCTAACCTAACTTTTTCTGCTACCTAACCTAACTTTTTCCGCTACCTAACCTAATCTAACATATGAAGATAGGTTAGGTTAGGTTAGGGTTGGTTAGGTTCGGTCATATATCTACGTTAATTTTAACTCCAATAAAAAAAATTGACCTCATAGATAATGAAATGGGTAGCTTTATCATTTCATAAGGAAAAATTAGAGAAAATATATTAATTCAGGAAAACTTGGCTTATTAGGCAAATCGGACCTTGCATAGTAGGCCGAGTACGACGTTCTGGCTACTAGGTACAATATATATATATATATATATATATATATATATATATATATATATATATATATATATATATATATATATATATATATATAATATATATATATATATATATATATATTAGTATATTTTGGTAGCAGTCTTTCCTGTAGACATAAATTATTAAATATGACCGAAAAAGTAAGATTAATAATTCTAACACGAATTTTCTCAATCTTTCGTACATTTCTTTTCTCTGTTGGAGGTAAATCAAAAATCAATTCTCCAAAATTCATTTTTATTTCTAGTCTGACGCGACACGAGCGCGTTTCGTAAAACTTATTACATTTTCAAAGACTTTAGTTCACAAATACACAACTGAATAGAACTTACGCATCTCCGATTTTATATCTACATTTGAGTGAGGTGGAAGGGGTGATGTGGCATTAACACAAGAGAGAACAAGATGTGGTATTAATAGGGTATTAATTTCATCAACACAAGACAGAACAAGAAGTGGTATTAATAGGGTATTAATTTCATCAACACAAGACAGAACACGAAACAATGGATATTGAATAGAAGTGTTTGTAGAAAGCCTATTGGTCCATATTTCTTGATGCTTCTATATTGGAGCGGAGTCTTGAGGTGGGTAGAATATAGTTGTGCAATAATTGGCTGTTGATTGCTGGTGTTGACTTTTTGATGTGTAGTGCCTCGCAAACGTCAAGCCGCCTGCTATCGCTGTATCTATCGATGATTTCTGTGTTGTTTACTAGGATTTCTCTGGCGATGGTTTGGTTGTGGGAAGAGATTATATGTTCCTTAATGGAGCCCTGTTGCTTATGCATCGTTAAACGCCTAGAAAGAGATGTTGTCTTGCCTATATACAGTTTTTTTTGGAGCTTACAGTCCCCAAGAGGGCATTAATGTTTTTTCGACTACCTAACCTACCTAACCTAACCTAACCTAACTTTTTCTGCTACCTAACCTAACTTTTTCCGCTACCTAACCTAACCTAACGTATGAAGATAGGTTAGGTTAGGTTAGGGTTGGTCAGGTTCGGTCATATATCTACGTTAATTTTAACTCCAATAAAAAAAATTGACTTCATAGATAATGAAATGGGTAGCTTTATCATTTCATAAGAAAAAATTAGAGAAAATATATTAATTCAGGAAAACTTGGCTTATTAGGCAAATCGGGCCTTGCATAGTAGGCCGAGTACGACGTTCTGACTACTAGGTACAATATATATATATATATATATATATATATATATATATATATATATATATATATATATATATATATGATTTTTTATTTACCTCCAACAGTGAAAAGAAATGTACGAAAGATTGAGAAAATTCGTGTTAGAATTATTAATCTTACTTTTTCGGTCATATTTAATAATATATGTCTACAGGAAAGACTGCTACCAAAATATACTAATATTAAAACGCACGACCCAGCAGCAAGGAATCAAGCCTTCACGATAAAATATCGCCAGGATCTGATTCGTGATCAGATATACAAGGCAGAGAATTAAATCAAAGACAACAAAACGCAACTACTTCATGCTACAAACGAGTGGAGAAATAGCAACATCGACGAAAGTATCCGTACCCGCATTGAACAACACCTCGACATCCTCACAGACCAACATCACCTCAGCACTGAAACAAGGATTATCAAGAAACTAACAACATTATATGGAGGACCTATGGCAATTCCACGACCAAGAGATGGCTTCCTGAACCTTGCAGGAATTAACCTCACTGAGGACCAAGTCACTCTCCTAAATCTGGGCATAAACTGTCATGTCATGTCCAGACCGAGTGAGATGGCCCGGAAAGTAGAGTTGGAAATTCTGTTGGACGACATATTCGACCTCGAGACACAAAAGAAGGTCACTACCAAAGATACCTTACAAGCAGAACTTATTGCAGAAGGAGGAAAGAATCGAGGCAATTACAGAAGCACCATACTGTCCCCCGAGCTTAAAGCGGCAGCTAAAAGCCTTCGTGAGAACAAGGAGATAGTTGTCAGGAGAGGTGACAAGTCGCCAATATATGTCATTCTTAAAAAAGACGAATATCTGGCGAAAATGAACATCATACTCTCTGACCAAACTAAGTTCCAAAGGGTAACGAAGGACACTACAGCCGAATTAAAAGCAAAGGTCAACAAACTGATCGAAACTGTGAACGCCAAGAAATCCGGACTCCACCTGCCAAAGATCATTGGGGAATATAAACCTGGATATGCGTATGGAAATGTCAAGACACACAAGCCTGGAAACCCACTTCGGCCAATCATTAGCCAGATACCCACACCCACGTACAGATTGGCGAAGCAACTCAACGGCCTGCTGACTCCTTATGTTCCTTGCGCCTTCAGCCTGAAGTCTCCAAAGGAATTTGTTGACTTACTGCGGGGCACACGGGCCACAGGGATAAGAGCCTCGTTGGACGTAGAATCGCTGTTTACCAACGTACCTGTGGACGAGACAATCGGAATGATAGCCAACAGAGTGTATCGTGATCCAGCCTGTACTCCTCTTGACATACCAGAAAATATTCTGAGGAAACTACTCCAAGCTTGTACTAAAGAGGCACCCTTCTTGAGCCCGGATGGGCACATGTATAAGCAAGTAGATGGGGTCGCCATGGGTTCTCCCCTAGGTGTCCTGTTTGCAAACTTCTACATGGGTACCATCGAGCAAAAAGTCTTAGTCGACATGAACTTGAAACCGGCCATATACTGCAGGTATGTTGACGACATTTTTACACAGGTACCTGATGTCAGACATCTGCAGGAGCTGAAGGAGGCATTTGAGCAGAGTTCCGTGCTGCGTTTCACTTACGAGATGGAAAAGGATGGGAAGCTGCCCTTTCTAGATGTAACAGTCATGGAAAAGGGCGGAGGTTTCCACACTGCAGTCTACACTAAGGAAACAAACATAGGAATGTGCCTAAATGCCAACAGCGACTGCCGAGACAGGTACAAGAGGAGTGTTGTTAACGCATATGTCGACCGTGCTCTCAGCCACAGCTCAGAATGGAAACAAGTCGACGAAGAACTCTGTAGGGTAAGGCAGGTCCTAGTCAATAACGGCTTCTCCAATGGTTTCGTCGAAGACATCATAAGAAGGAAAGTGAAAAGCCATGCAACCTCTGAAGAGACAACTAACACAACACCTATACCCCCTATTAGACTATTTTACAGGAACTTCTTTTCCACAGCTCATAAAACGGAGGAAAGGGTCCTGAAAGATATTGTTAATAGAAACGTTATCCCTACAGACAAAAATCAGAGGATACAACTGACGATTTACTATAAAACCAGAAAAACGGCCAGCCTACTCATGAGAAACTCTCCAGACACAAAACAGAACGCTTTAAAAGAGACTAACGTCGTCTATGCCTTCAAATGCCCTCTTGGGGACTGTAAGCTCCAAAAAACCCAGTATATAGGCAAGACAACAACATCTCTTTCTAGGCGTTTAACGATGCATAAGCAAGAGGGCTCCATTAAGGAACATATAATCTCTTCCCACAACCAAACCATCGCCAGAGAAATCCTAGTAAATAAGACAGAAATCATCGATAGATACAGCGATAGCAGGCGGCTTGACGTTTGCGAGGCACTACACATCAAGAAGTCAACACCAGCAATCAACAGCCAATTATTGCACAACTATATTCTACCCACCTCAAGACTCCGCTCCAATATAGAAGCATCAAGAAATATGGACCAATAGGCTTTCTACAAACACTTCTATTCAATATCCATTGTTTCGTGTTCTGTCTTGTGTTGATGAAATTAATACCCTATTAATACCACTTCTTGTTCTGTCTTGTGTTGATGAAATTAATACCCTATTAATGCCACATCTTGTTCTGTCTTGTGTTAATGCCACATCACCTTTTCCACCTCACTCAAATGTAGATATAAAATCGGAGATGCGTAAGTTCTGTTCAGTTGTGTATTTGTGAACTAAAGTCTTTGAAAATGTAATAAGTTTTACGAAACGCGCTCGTGTCGCGTCAGACTAGAAATAAAAATGAATTTTGGAGAATTGATTTTTGATTTACCTCCAACAGTGAAAAGAAATGTACGAAAGATTGAGAAAATTCGTGTTAGAATTATTAATCTTACTTTTTCGGTCATATTTAATAATATATATATATATATATATATATATATATATATATATATATATATATATATATATATATATATATATATATATATATATATATATATATATATATATATATATATATATATATATATATATATATATATATATATATATATATATTGTGACGATAATCTCTTTCAAGAGAGATTGAGCCTGCTCTTCCCTACATAAGTACGTCAATATACAAGATAATATAGAAGATACGTCCACCAAGTATCGCCAAACGTTTTGCCCAGAGAGCAAATCGTACCCAGCACACCGTGACACCTGCTACCACCGCCGTAACCAGCTAACTGCTCATCCTCTGCCTGCCTGTCGCTGATTGGCTGGTGACTCGTCGCCCCTGCCCTCCGCCTCCACCACAAATCGACGTCTGGGCTGCAGTGCGCCAGTATCGTCAGAATATCTCAGTGCTCCTTGCAGTTGACATCTCTTGCTGGTAGACTAAGCCTTGGCTTTCGTGTACTAAGGGAGGTGGCAGCTCGAAGCCAGTATTCCAGCACCACTTATATTTTATTTTGCTATCACTGTAACTTACTTGTCTTAACGTAACTTTTCATTTGCCAGTGATTATTCATGTTATTTTGTTTGTTGACTTATCTTGCATATTTTATGTGATTACCTTTATTCATGTCTTGTTTTTCTAGAGTAATTAAAATTTCATTGTTTATATACTTGTGTTTTGTGTGTCTTCCCATTACCTTACCACAGACGAAAGGACCAACTTTCTCTTTTTTTTTTATTATGTGACGAGGCCCTGCCCCTAGCTTTTGAAACAGCCGAACACCAACGCTTTACCGTCACAATATATATATATATATATATATATATATATATATATATATATATATATATATATATATATATATATATATATACATAACATGATAAAATATGACATTATACGCCTTACAACTGAAGGTCATTCTGTAGTTGGTAACTTAGTTAATAAAACTACCAAGCGGGCTCTAGATACCCTATGGCTCACAGTCCCAAATCTGGAACTGTGCACACAGCCACCACACCTACCTACAGGTGACACATATATAAACCATTAGGAAACTTGGACTCTCTCTTATAAAACATCACCAAAGACTGCCTGAGTACTCTACCCTATCTGCAACTCTTTTAACATGCAATTTTGGCTTATCTGACTGTACGGCTGGAGAAAAACCGTCAGTAAGCAAGGTTTGGTCATCAACGTTCCTCCTCCCCTCAAAGCAAAGATGGCGTCCACCGCTCTTGCGTCATAGCCCCTTAATACTCTATTCTTTACATTTCCAACCAAACTCTTTATTGTCTTTACCATATTCTCCATGCATGCTCTTTGATTGAGTCCATTTTCCCTCACATAGTTAGGCTATTCCGGTTCACATTATTCCTAACAATCTCCAGCTGATAAGGTACTACTTTGCTTGGCGGAGTATTACTGGTGATTCGTGGCTCCCAGATATCAGCAATAGATTTATTCCAATAATACATTGTCCACTGTGTCCACCAACAATTTATAATTGAAACTAACCTTCACAAGAGGTAAGGTTCGTAACACCGCCCCATCGCAGTGCCCCAGTCTAAAAGCAAATCACATAAGGAAACTTGAAAAGACAGAGGCTTGCAGAGAAAGCCTCTGTCTTTCTTCGTCTCAAAATTGTGAAGAATGAGGTGGTAGATGGTGGTAGACGGTAGTAGATGGTGGTAGTTTTGGTGGTGGTGAAGATGGTGTCGGGGTGATAAAAAAAAACACTGCTTGAAAAAAAAAAACAGCATAATATACCGGAGGGCGGTATATTATGTTGATGTTCCCAATTGTCGGTATTATTCGTGTGGGCGTGTATTAGTTGTGTGTCGGGCTTGTGAGCCCCAGGAGACTGGTGTTTGAGCAAGGGGTTTACCCCAGGCCACAATGGTAGGGTGGAGCTGAGTGTGGAGGGGAAGTTACCTGGTTTGGGGGTGGAAGCTCCCACAGTAGAAACAAAACAGATGACGCCATTTAGGTCCGTCCAAGACCATTATTAACTCGACGACTAATAATTGTCCAGGAAGGGACAGAAGCTGCTATGCCCCACTTCCACACTCCTCTCCTACCGTCCATTTCAGCCAATTGACCCATCCCTTCTCCGCTCTAACACCTTTCCTATTCTTTACATTATGCAACCCCCCCCCCCTCACCTATCATTCCCTTTCCTCCCACCCCATCTCCCCCACCATACAACACTGGTGTCCCCTACTCTCCACTTTTTAGCATTTTCTACCCCCCCTCCTGATTTTTTTAGTATCTAAACGAGTTTATTTCAGTTTAGTGTGTGGCGGGTGCGTTTAGCGGGAGGTGGATAGCCTCTTCAGCAGATAGAAGGTGCGTTTGTTGGGTAGTGAGTGCGTTTAGCGATACAGTGTCTGTGTTTACAATGGGTGGCTGTTTTAGGGAATGAGAAGTTGGTTTAGCGGGCAGCTGGGAGGTGGTTATTTTGGTGACAAGTGTGTTTAGTGAGCGGCAGTTACGATTACGTGAAGCAGGTGCGTTTAACGGGGGTCGGGTGCGTTGAAATGAGCTGACTAGTGTTAACCAGGGCGCTGGCCGGCACGGCACCGCGACACCCGCCTTGATTGACAATTGTATTACCAACCAAGGCCGATAATGGGGCTTCACACGTTTAATTGTGCTTTATGGCGTCTGAGGAAGTCCAGGGGGTGTGTTTAGCGACCGGTGTCTGGACGTTTAATAATATTGTCTGCACGTGAGCGGCGTTTTAATCAGCTTTTAAACCCCCTTTTCTCTGCTCGTGCAATTTCTGTTGTGTGTGTGAGCTCCATGTAATCGCGTTGAGGCACTTGGGGTTCATCAGCTGTTTTGTTGCTCTGTGGAATTTATATTTTCCTAGGGGAAAAAATCCAAGAGACTGCTTCCACATAAGCAAAAAAATACACAAAAACTTACCCTGGCATTGGACCTATATATTTATTTATATACCTACAAAATTACAGTCATTTACGAAAAATAACCAAGAAATGTATGATATCCTGGAAGATCGGGATATCTTGGTGCTTAAGATAACTTTAGAGAACTAGAAGGTGGAAGATCGAGACACAACATAGAGAGAATAATGGATATATAATGAAACACGGGAGACTTTTGTTAAAGAAATGTACAACATGGCCATGCATTCGGCCTCAGGCCCGGATTCCAGGGCACTCCGTGTTTATAAAGAAATGTAACGTAACAATAACACGAACACCTGCCGACGCTCCGTGAAGTTAAGGAGCATTGATACCTGCTTATCTTCCACGACCATGAGGAGCGTTGGGACCCGGCCCCGTCGAACAGTGCTCCCACGCTCGCCCTGGTGTAGGATTACATGGACAATTGGCTCCCCCAATATTGACTTCATCTCATTATTAAGGTCTAGTTGATACCCAAGTCTGCTCTTGGTGTGTATATACTCACCTAGTTGTGCTTGCAGGGGTCGAGATTCAGCTCTTTGGTCCGTCAATCGGACCGTCAATCAACTGGTGTACAAATTCCTGAGCCTACTGGGCTCAGAAATTACAAGTAGTCACTAAGAACCTCCTTTCCACAATTGGAAGTTCACTACCCTGATATCTTCAGGTTTTCCTAGAACCGTCTACCAGGATCCTCCACAGTTCTCCAGGCTACTACACCATGAAGTCTTCCTTGAGCAACAATGGTGCTTCACCACTGGTATCACAGAAGCATGTGAAACTTCATTCCACTGCTCTTCTTCTCACAGCTTAAGGTTCTGCTCCTCTTCTCACAGCTTGAGGTTCTGCTCCTCACTGTATGGCTGCTCCTCCACAGAGCTCAGCACCTTCTACAACCTTGGAGTCTCATCAACTACTCCTCCTCTGCTGGCTATAAGTTCACAGCAACTCCTTCCCTAGACAAACCTGCAACCCATCGACACGCCAATAAAAATGTTCCTCTATAAACACATAAACAAAAAGAATCACACACAATAAATGTTTCACTTGACATCTTCCTGCTTTCTACATGCTGTGAGGTGACTTTCCCCATCTCACTATCCTACAATGGAACTGCAATGGCGTTCGCAATAGAATTAATGACATCATACAATACGCTCGTGAACACCAAACTGACGTCATAGTGTTACAGGAGACGATGGTAGGTGATGACTTCAACCCAAGGTTCAGCGGCTATCGCAAGTTCTCCCTGCCACATGGGGAAAGAAAACGGGGTCTCATCACTTTTGTAAATAACAACATTCCCGCACAGATTATTGATGACCTGCACATGGGGGATGAGTTTGAATCACTGGGAGTAACCCTTTACTTAAACAATAATGCCCTACATATAATCAACCTATATGTGCCACAGAGTAAACTTGACCTTGACGCACTGCCTGAGTTTGTTAATGAAGAACCTACCCTGCTGGTTGGTGACCTGAATGCCAGACACCCACACTTTGGTGCCAACTGTCATCAGCCCAATGTCAATGGACGGAAACTGTCACTCTTTGTCAGGGGAAGTGAAAACCTTAGGGTCCTGGGTGATGAACAGCCAACTCACCTCAGAGGAGGAAGATTAGATTATGCTCTTCTGCTGAATGTACAGGGCACGGATGCCAGTACACACATTGTGCACAGTTTATGTAGTGACCATTGGGCACTGATTACCACCGTCGACATGAGCAAGAGAAGGAAAGAGACAAATAAAAGAAAAAGGTTATCACTCGGACCAGGTATGAGGCCGCACTTCATAAACAGGATGAGTGACTGGTTCACGGAATACCAAATCCCAGAAGACATTGACACATTTGTTGATGACCTTAACCACCACATTGAGAGCTGTCTAAGAGTTCCGCGCCGTACGCCTGGGCGAAGTAACCCTCAGAGGAAGAAAATAAAATGGTATGGGAATGATTACATAAAGATGCTTAACGCAAATGTGCGAGACATGAGTAGAGAGTACCGGAGACATCCCACTGAAAGTAACCAAGAGTTGTTTAAAACTGTGTGTCAAGTAGCCAGGGAAGAGAAGATTAAAGAGCGGGAAAGACAATGGCTTGAGTTCACTAGCTCTATTGGACGGGAAACATCTGCAAGACAAGTGTGAGCAAAAATTCAGATAGCTAAGGGGGGCAGAGCCCGGCCTGCGGCTCACAAAGACCCCCGGGTAAGACTGAGGAACTAATTCACAAGTGGAGTGATGCAGCATTCTCCTCCTCCCTCCCTGCAGAAATCAGCAGGGAACAGCTCCTGCGACATGATGACAGAAGAATTAGGATAACAAGAGCACTCTCTAGTGATGACGAATATGGGGAACCAATCACAGCCCAAGAAGTAAGGGGCGCTATGAAAAAGGGTAAAAGTACAGCACCTGGTAAAGATGGCGTCACCTACGACATACTCAATGCACTGTGTGAAGTGTCTGGGAATCCACTACTCCACCTGTTTAACAAGTCATTCCTAAGTGGAGTGTTGCCCACACAATGGAAACACGCAATAATTATTCCCATACCGAAGCCTAATGACCCTGGTAATTACAGACCTATCAGCCTCGTGTCATGCACTTGCAAGATGCTTGAAAGGATCATCCTAAACCGACTGTTGCACAAAATAGGCAGGTTAGGGGAGGGGGTCAATGGATTTGTTAAAGGACGGAGCACAGCAAATTGTATAGTTAATTATTTGGCTAATGACACGGCTAGGTACTCTGTATTTGTTGACATCAAAGGAGCCTTCGACAAAGCACAGGGGATTGCGATCCTGGACGAGCTTGCATGCATGGGTGTCAAGGGGAGACTCATGAAATGGGTTGAAGACTACCTCACAGGAAGGAAAGCCAAAGTTTGCTTCAATGGAGCAGTCTCCAGAACAATGAATATGGAACTCGGGACCCCCCAAGGCGGAGTCTTAAGCCCTACACTATTCAATGTACTTATGAACGCCATTGCAAATATTGATTTTCCGGAAGGAACACAACAAGTGGGATATGCAGATGATGTCCTAATACAAGCTCCCACCTTGGGAAAAATTGAACAGTCCATTGAACTCTTCGGAAGGAAATGTATTGAGCTCGGTTTCACTCTCTCCACAAACAAGACGAAGGCATACTCCCATCACAAGCGGAGAGCAAATGAAGAACTGCAAATTAATGGTGTAACACTTGAATGGGTTGACCACTATCGGTACCTTGGCGTCACTGTCGGCTCTAACAAGGGAAAG
This sequence comes from Procambarus clarkii, assembly GCF_040958095.1. Classification (NCBI taxonomy): domain Eukaryota; kingdom Metazoa; phylum Arthropoda; class Malacostraca; order Decapoda; family Cambaridae; genus Procambarus; species Procambarus clarkii. Next base: position 3,890,262 of record NC_091226.1, read on the forward strand.
AAAGAGGAGCTCAATCAACTCATAGGAACATGCAAAAGTCGACTCCGGGCACTGAAAGCTATGACCTGGAATAGACATGGAGCCTCTATTGCCGTGCTCAAAATGATATACACAGCCTATGTGCGCTCCGTCATAGACTATGCCGCACCAGTACTGTGCACCTACTCCCAAAGCGATATGAAAAGGCTTGAAAGCATTCAAAATGAAGCCATGACAATCATTCTTGGAGTCCCAAGAACTGCGAAAACGTCTAATCTACGAGAGGAGTTGTCCCTTCCCAGTATTAAAAGCAGAATTCAGGAGCTGAATGCTAAGCTTGCAATTAGGATAGCCAGAGATCCCCATTACAATGATATTGCCAAGAAAAAACTGAGCTCTGTGCTACTTTCAGGGGGAAACAGGAGAAGCAAAAAATGGCATCACAGAGCAGTCTGCTACCTTGAAGAGCTTCACCTGCTTGAGCAAGCCCGTGAGCTCCTGCCTGTAGAGAGGTTACCTCCCTGGGAGGATGACTCGTGCAAGATCATCATCAATGAAATGGCAATGAAAAAATCCAACATGATACCACAAGAAATGAGGCACAAGTATCTCGAGGACATTTATAAAGAAGCCGGAGATAAACTAGATCAAATCTACACTGACGGGTCATCTAATCCTATCAATGGCAGGGCTGGTGCAGCATACACGGTAATCAAGGATAATACCTTCCAACGCAGAAATTAAGAAAAAGCACGTATTGAGAACTATGCCTCTTCAACGCAAGCAGAGCTAACTGCCATTGTTATGGCGTTAAGGTTTCTTGAACGGAACACTAATGGTGCAGTGATTTGCACCGATTCAAAAGCAGCACTGCAAAGCCTAAGTAAAAATCAGGCAGAAAATCTTGCAATAGTCGCTGAAATCAAGAGAGCTGTGAGAGTACTTACCAACCAGGGAAGAGTCATCAAGTTTCTGTGGATCCCCTCCCATGTTGGGATATGTGGGAATGAACGAGCAGATGTGCTGGCTGCTGAAGGCGCTGAAGGAGACCATATTGAATACTTCATACCCAAGACTCAACTACAAATTAGAGGTATTATCAGGCAACATCACCGTGACAAGGTAACTGAGGAAAGGAGGATAGAAGCACAAACCAGTGAATCTGTACGATGGTACAACATGGTTGCAGCTGGCAATCCCAATCAGTATGGCCGAAGAGGAGGACGACGAGGGAGAGAATCTGTAATAGCGAGAATCCGTCTTGGATACAAATATCCATGGAGATTTGGAATGGAAACAACAGTTGATCAGCGAAGTTGCAGAATCTGTGGTGAGAGTGATGGACACCGCCTTGACCACTATCTACGTGAATGTGAACACCTGAGAGACATTAGGAATAACTGTAGAATAATAAACCCCACATTGTTTGAGTTAGGAAAACACTTTTTGTCAAATGTTGATACTGTTCCTAAAAGATTTCCCCATTTTGCACCCGCAAGATAACGTAAGCTTTTAAGGGTTGATAAATGTTAATCTTCTTGTTTGAGGAGCTGTTCACTTGAGACAGTTAAGCAAGTCCCAGCTGTGTCTGGGTACAAGTGACAGGATGAACAACCCAGCGGGTTTTCTTCCTATTGGGGAGTGTTGTACATTCTGCTATGGCGGTATGTTCACTCACAAGATGAGTGGCGCTGCCCAATAAACTCGCCCCTCGGGGCAAAAAAAAAAAAAAAAAAAAATTTAAAAATTTTCCCCCATGTTTGGGCTGGTCCGTTTTCTGCCCTCCCTGGGAGCCCTCCGCTTCCCAGGCGGCCAGGGGTGCCAGATTGGGCTACAAGTAGCGAATTGGGCTACTTTTGAGAGCCCTACGCTCCCAAATGTTTAATTTCGCTACTTGCGACTTTTTGGGCTAGTTTAAACGCAAGTTGGGCTACTTTGAGCTATTAATATTAAGAAACTCAGTGATGAATATTTATGCTTTAATAATATAATCTGTACAAATCACAGCCGAGCCCAACAGCCTGATTGACTAGACCACTTACCGCAGGAGCCCTGGTCAGAGACCGGCCCCGGGGGACGTTGATCCTAGGAACCTTTGAAAGAAAAAGTAACCGCAAGGCAAGGTAATCCTCCCCAGGGGCCATAGATTTCCCAACCTTAATTGTCATTAATACATCATTAATTATACTACATTAATACGTCATTAATCATCCCAAAAGCTACAGCCCTTAATGACACAGATCTTCATTAAGGGGAGAAAGTTATCTAGAAATTTCCAGATTGATAAATGATGGGAAAGATCCCTTACAGTTAGTACCTTTGTCAGGAAGACGATGGTTGGTAAGGAGTGGTAATGTAGAGCGGCTGTAGATCAGTGGGATTCTCTAACAACTCATTACCAAATAGCTTTTTCCTCTTGTGATAAATATGTTACAAGGCAACTATTTTCAATGTACGCTGATCCCTCCAATAAGCTATATTTCGCATGTCTCAAACAAATCCTAAATTATTTTGAAAGTATGAATTGACTTTATCAAAAAGATGAAGCAGATCAGTATAGCCCTCACACTGTCTTAGAAAACTTCACTCTTTGAATACTCAGAAGAATCGTTCGTCCTCATCATGAAAGCTTCATGTTAATTTGGACTACAACTCTATGTATCTGCTCCTGGAGAAAGTTGACTTTGGTTACGAATTTTCAACACTTCGGGCCACTAACAGACAAAACAATTTTATAACCCAGGAAAAGTTTCAAAATATTCAAGAAAGATGCGATAATTTTTTAATGAAAGCTTGCAAATAGCTTCTTTCTCGTATTCTTAGTAATGTTGAAACTTTAAAAAAAGGTGAAAAATCTGTTACCAGTCATATACCTTAGGCAAACATGGCCACCATTTTCAGAACTTCCATTAGTAGTAGGGAGCCGGTCGGCCGAGCGGAAAGCCCGCTGGACTTGTGATCCTGTGGTTCTGGGTTCGATCCCAGGCGCCGGCGTGAAACAATGGGCAGAGTTTCTTTCACCCTATGCCCCAGTTACCTAGCTGTAAAATAGGTACCTGGGTGTTAGTCAGCTGTCACGGGCTGCTTCCTGGGGGTGGAAGCCTGGTCGAGGACCGGGCCGCGGGGACACTAAAAAGCCCCGAAATCATCTCAAGATAACCTCAAGATAGTATTAGCTGACCAATCTAAGCTTAGTGAAATTGAAAGTCAGTGGCGTCTAATGTTAACCATTGACTAGTCCAACATTTGTAAGGGACAAATTCCTATATCTGAATCGTCATTTTAGACCAAGACAATAACTATCAAGAACACTGCTGGCGATCCCATACTGATCGACCTCGCTGAGTTTGCATTGAAATATACAGCTTGCCAATCAGTAATGCCCTGGTTGAACGGATATTTCGAGAGTAACATCTGTGAAAAGTAAACTGAGAAATCTTGAATGGGAATGGGACTTGAGCTTTTGACATCAGTCTTGAGAATCAAAACATACCTTGAAGAAAATGTAACTTGTTGCTCGTCATTTGAACCACTCATGTCAATGCTTATATACGAGTCTGCAATATACAAGAACGAGGTTGTGGATGCAGATCAAGATCTTGATAATCTTCAACTGTAAAGACGTGGAAGGACTCTTCACCCATTAAGCTTCAAACAGTAAATATTGGTAAGTTATCGTATTATCATATTGGTTAATATATATATGCAGAGATAATATTAACAAAACAATTAAAATCGTTTAATGTACTCTATATATCAAAATAGATTACTTTGAAATCCGTATCAGTCACTAAACGAAAAAATGGGCTACTCTTATTACAAATTCGCTACTTTTAGACCGTCAGCTCGCTACTTTTAGCAATTTGGATCTGGCAACCCTGCAGGCGGCCCTCTCACTCAGTCGCCCACCAGTAGTCGGAGTGAATGGATGTCGCTCCCCCCTCCAGGTAGTTCCTCCATCTTTACTCTCTTATTTAGGCCTTCTACCTTATCAAAACATGCCTAACATATCAACAGACACTTGCTACGATCGCTGGGCACATGACCAACTATAAGCAATCACTGTAAACTGGCTTAAAATGAGCTTACCACAGAGTTAGATGTACAGGGGCACGCCCTGACCCCAGCGTCGGACGTTGGCGCGCTGCTCAGCCCACAAAATCGCTATTTAAACTCCTCTATTGGGTTTCTTTCCTTCCTGGCACTGAGTCGTCCCCAGGCTTCATACAAGAACGCCTGACTAATTCTTCTCTTGGCGGAGCACTAACATGAGATTCTTCCTCTGTTACCAGGAGCTCACAGACACTGCATCTTGCTCCCACAACATCAGCTGCTCGAGTGAGGTCAAGACCCCTGCCTTGAGCCTCCTACCTTCCTCACAAACTCTCGACATCTCATGTCAAGTTCTTCATTTCTATTCTTGATCACTGCCCATACCCTTAAACTGTCTGTTAAATTTACCTAATTGTGTTACGTATGTATCTTCATGTCTATATTTCTGTGACCTCTTATTTAGGTCAGGTCTTGCAGAATAACTCTCAAGGTAGACTCGTTTCTCAGCTACCTGGGATCATAACACATTCCATTTACTAACTACTCTGACACAGAAAAAGTCTAATGTCTCTGTGGCTCATTTGGGTACTCAGCTTCCACCTGCGTCTCCCTTGTGTGTGTACCACCCGTGCTAAATAGTCTTTCTTTATCCAACCTATCAGTTCCCATGAGAATTTTGTATGTGATGATCATGTCTCCTCAAACTCGTTTGTCTTCCAGCGACGTGAGGTGCAATTCCCATAGCCATGCTTCTTAGTTCTGGGACTTGTCTAGTGGTATACCTTTGGACCTTCTCTCCCCCCCCCCCCCAACACACACCTCCTCAGTGTGTGTGTATTCACCTAGTTGTGCTTGCGGGGGTTGAGCTCTGCTCTTTCGGTCTTCCTCTCAACTGTCAATCAACTGTTTCTACTACTATTTTTTTCTCCCCACACCACACACACACACACCAGGAAGCAGCCCGTGACAGCTTACTAACTCCCAGGTATCTATTTACTGCTAGGTAACACGGGCATAGGGTGAAAGAAACTCTACCCATCGTTTCTCGCCGGCGCCTGGGATCGAACCCGGGACCACAGGATCACATGTCCAGCGTGCTGTCCGCTCGGCCACCGGCTCCCCTAGGCTCTGTATGTGTGTGTGTGTGTGTGTGAGGTTCAGCTCCTTTAGCCTTTCCTCGTAGCTCATTCCTCTCAGTTCCGGGACGAGCCTGGTGGCAAACCGCTGAATCTTTTCTAACTTTGTCTTGTGTTTAACTAGGTATGTACTCCAGGCTGGAGCTGCATATTCCAGGATTGGTATGACATAAGTGGTATACAGGGTCCTGAACGATTCCTTACACAAGTTTCTAAAGGCAGTTCTTATGTTGGCCAGTCTAGCATATGCCGCTGATGATATCCTTTTGATGTAGGCCTCTGGGGACAGGTTCGGTGTGATATCAATCCCCCAGATCTTTCTCTATTTGACTCTTGCAAGAGTTCACTTCCCAGATGGTATCTTGTGTTCAGCCTCATGCTCCCTTTGCCTAATTTCATTACTTTACATTTTCTTGAGTTAAACTTTAGCAGCCATTTTCTAGACCATTCCTCGTTTGTCCAGGTCATCCTGTAGTCTCTGTCTATCTTCATCCGGTTTGATTCTTCTCATTATTTTTGCATCATCAGCAAACATTGAGAGGAACGAGTCTATACCCTCCGGAAGATCGTTTACATTTATTAGAAACAGGATGGGTCCAAGTACTGAGCCCTGTGGGACTCCGCTGGTGACATCTCGCCACTCTGATGTCTCCCCCCTCACCGTTACTCACTGTTTCCTGTTGCTTAAGTACTTCCTTATCTACTGGAGCATTTTCCCTTTTACTCATGCATGTTGCTCCAACTTTTTTAACAGCCTTTTATGGGGTACTGTGTCAAAGACTTTCTGGCAGTCCAGGAAAATGCAGTCGGCTCACCCTTCTCTTTCCTGCCTAATTTTTGTTGCCTGGTCATAAAATTCTATTAAACCTGTGAGGCACGATTTGCCATCTCTGAACCCATGTTGGTGGTGCGTTACAAAGTTATTTCACTCCAGATGTTCTACGAGCCTTTTCCTCACGATTTTCTCCATAACCTTGCATGGTATACAAGTTAGGGAAACTGGCCTGTAATTCAGTGCCTCTTGTCTGTCTCCCTTCTTGTATATTGGGAATACGTTAGCTGTCTTCCAACTTTCTGGTAGGTCTCCTGTTTCCAGTGACCTGTTATACACCATAGAGAGTGGCACACTTAGTGCTTCTGCACCTTCCTTTAGTATCCATGGTGAGATTCTGTCAGGCCCAACAGCCTTTGTTACATCCAGCTCCAACAGACACCTTTTGACCTCATCACTGGTGAGGTAAAATTCCTCCAAGGTTGCTTGGTTTGCCTCCTCTTCATTTAGAGCAGGGGCTTCTCCTTGTTCTATTGTGACGACCTCCTGGAATCTCTTATTGAGTTCTTCACACACCTCCTTGTCATTCTGTGTGTGTGTGTGTGTGTGTGTACTCACCTAGTTGTGTTTGCGGGGGTTGAGCTCTGGCTCTTTGGTCTCGCCTCTCAACCGTCAATCAACAGGTGTACAGATTCCTGAGCCTATTGGGCTCTATAATATCTACACTTGAAACTGTGTATGGAATCAGCCTCCACCACATCACTTCCTAATGCATTCCATTTGTCAACCACTCTGACACTAAAAAAGTTCTTTCTAATATCTCTGTGGCTCATTTGGGCACTCAGTTTCCACTTGTGTCCCCTTGTGTGTGTGTGTCCCTTGTGTTAAATAGCCTGTCTTTATCTACCCTATCAATTCCCTTCAGAATCTTGAATGTGGTGATCATGTCCTCCCTAACTTCTGTCTTCCAGCGAAGTGAGGTTTAATTCCCGTAGTCTCTCCTCGTAGTTCATACCTCTCAGCTCGGGTACTAGTCTGGTGGCAAACCTTTGAACCTTTTCCAGTTTAGTCTTATCCTTGACTAGATATGGACTCCATACTGGGGCTGCATACTCCAGGATTGGCCTGACATATGTGGTATACAAAGTTCTGAATGATTCTTTACACAAGTTTCTGAATGCCATTCGTATGTAAGCCAGCCTGGCATATGCTGCTGATGTTATCCTCTTGATATGAGCTTCAGGGGACAAGTCTGGCGTGATATCAACCCCCAGGTCTTTCTCTCTCTCTGACTCTTGAAGTATTTCATCTCCCAAGTGACAACTTGTATCTGGTCTCCTGCTTCCTACCCCTATCTTCATTGCATTACATTTGCTTGGGTTAAACTCTAACAGCCATTTGTTCGACCATTCCTGCAGCTTGTCCAGGTCGTCTTGAAGCCTCAAGCTGTCCTCCTGTTTGAATCCTTCTGATAATTTTGGTCTCGTCAGTAAACATTGAGAGGAATGAGTCTATACCCTCTGGGAGATCATTTACGTATATCAGAAACAGGATAGGTCCAAGCACAGAGCCCTGTGGGACTCCACTGGTGACTTCACGCCAATCTGAGGTCTCACCTCTCACTATAACTCTCTGCTTCCTATTGCTTAGGTACTCCCTCATCCACTGGAGCGCCCTACCAGTTACTCCTGCCTGTTTCTCCAGCTTATGCATCAACCTTTTATGGGGTACTGTGTCAAAGGCTTTCCGACAGTCCAAAAAAATGCAATCCGCCTATCCTTCTCTTTCTTGCTTAATCTTTGTCACCTGATAGTAGAATTCTATCAAACCTGTAAGGCAAGATTTACCCTCCCTGAACCCATGTTGATAGTTTGTCACGAATGTGTGTGTGTGTGTGTGTTTACCTATCTGCTTGCAAACTTGAGCTAGCTCCTGGGCTTCATATTTTTAGCTACCAAATCCAGCAATAGAATGACTTCTTTTTCTCGAGGCATTTGCCAGTTTGTCTTCTGTTTAATTGGAAGGTACATTTACCGTAAAAATTCTGAATACGCCTTTTATCTTGAAACTTTTGTGCTGAAAACGTTCTTCATAATCTCTCTACAGCTAATTTATGTCTCCTAATATCCAATTACAATCGCTAGTTCCACAGTGCATTATGGTGAGCATTACCAATTTGTCTGTTAATTCCCATTAGTATTTTGTATGTTCTTATCATATCCACTCTGTGAGTATTTTGTACGTTCTTAGGTCCCACATATGAGTATTTTGCACGTTCTTAGGTCCCACATATGAGCATTTTGTACGTTCTTAGGTCCCACATATGAGCATTTTGTACGTTCTTAGGTCCCACATATGAGCATTTTGTGCGTTCTTAGGTCCCACATATGAGCATTTTGTGCGTTCTTAGGTCCCACATATGAGCATTTTGTACGTTTTTTATAGCCCTTCCCCCCCATCCTTGCGAGTATTTTTAATATTCTTATGTCCACAATGAGAGCATCTTGTATGCTTTTATCATGTCTACTCTGTGGTAAGGTCGAGCACCAGCAACCATACCATGTAATTCAGTCCCCCTCAGTGAAAGAAAAACATTGTAGTGTATATTCGCTTCTGAGGGATTTTTCTAATTGTAGTTTGTCTTTTTTTCAGGTGGGGTTCCAGGCCGGAGCTATATAGCCTACTATAGTGAGTGTTTTAAGTAAGTTGTGTGTGTGTATTCACCTAGTTGGTCTTCCGAGGGTTGAGCTCTGCTCTCTTTCGGCCCGCCTCTCAACTATCAATCAATCAAGTGTAACTAACTACTAACTAATGTTTTTTTTTTTATTTATTTATGTGTGTGTGTGGGTGTGTGTGTGTGTGTACTCACCTAGTTGTGTTTGCGGGGGTTGAGCTCTGGCTCTTTGATCCCGCCTCTCAACCGTCAATCAACAGGTATTCAGATTCCTGAGCCTATCGGGCTCTATCATATCTACACTTGCAACTGTGTATTGAGTCAGCCTCCACCACATCACTGACTGATGCATTCCATTTGTCAACCACTCTGACACTAAAAAAATTCATTCTAACTTCTCTGTGGCTCATTTGGGCACTTAGTTTCCACCTGTGTCCGCTAGTGCATGTGCCCCTTGTGTTAAATAACCTGACTTTATATACCCTATCTATTTCTCTGAGAATCTTGTACGTGGTGATCATATCCATCCTAACTCTTCTGTCTTCTAGTGACGTGAGGTTTAATTCCCATAGTCTCTCCTTTGTAGTTCATTCCTCTCAGCCCGGGTACTAGTCTGGTGGCACACCTTTTAACTTTTTGCCATTTTAGTCTTATGCTCGACTAGATATGGACTCCATGCTGGGGCTGCATACTCCAGGATTGGTCTAACATAGGTGGTATACAAATTTCTGAACGATTCTTTACACAAGTGTCTAAACGCTGTTCTTATGTTAGCCATCCTTGTATATGCTGCTGATGTTATCATCTTGATATGGGCTTCATGGGACAGGTCTGGCGTGATATCAAACCCCAGGTCTTTCTCTTTCTCTGACTCTTGAAGAATTTCATCTCCCAAATGATACCCCCTAACTGGTCTCCTGCTCCCTACACCTATCTTCATTACATTACATTTGGTTGAGTTAAACTCTAACAACCATTTGTTCGACCATTCCTTTAGTTTGTCTAGGTCTTCTTGAAGCCTCAAGCAGTCCTCCTCTGTCTTAATCCTTCTCATAATTTTGGCATCGTCAGCAAACATTAAGAGGAATGAGTTTATATCCTCTGGGAGATCATTTACATATATCAGCAACAGGATAGAAGCGAGTACAGAGCCCCGTGGGACTCCACTGGTGACTTCACGTTAATCTGAGGTCTCACCCCTCACTGCAATTCTTTGCTTCCTATTGCTTAGGTATTCCCTTATCCACTGGAGCACTTTACCAGTTACCCTTCCCTGTCTCTCCAGCTTATGTACCAGCTTCGGCTTGATGTCCATAGGGAATGGAAAGGATGGGGGAGGTAGAGGGATGGGGAGATGAAATTCAGGAAGAGGATGCGGGCGTAGAGAGAGAGGAGGTTTGAAAGTTCGGTGGCCTGTCCACCATGGGTTGACATTTGTGAATGTGTTGTTTGTTTGCGTGTGTGTTATGTTGGGTTGTCAGTACATTGGCTGGGGGGGCTAGTGTTTGTGACCTTGTTGGTGTCCTAAAGCACTAGAGCCGATGGAGTTGGCTGAAGGAGGTTAATCTTAGCAATATCAGGGTAGTTACACTTCTGACGCCACGACAAATGGTTTTTTGGTTTTATATTTTTTTGTAGGAGTTTTAATTATTTATTTATTATTTTTTTTATTTATTTTTTATTTTTTTTTATTTATTTGTTTATTTATTTATTTATTTTTTTCTTTATTCTTCATTTGGTGTAGATCGGGTCCGGGATGGGCCACTCATCTGGGTCGTCTGGCAGGCCGCTTAGTATTTGAGGTCTTGGGAAGGCCTCATCATGGATGTGTCTGATCACTTTTTGTTGGAGAGTGATTCTTCTGGTTCTGTGTGGTGGTTCGGGGATCTCGTAGTCGCTGGTGGTGTTTACTGCTTCGTAGGGATCTTCTGGGTCTGGGACATACATGTTCTTCATGCGGTACAGCTGTCTTCTGGCCAGGTAGCTGAACCTGATGTTCATTGGCTTCATGTTGAGCGTCTCATGGATTTGGTCAGTTTTTACCCTGTCCCTCAGAGTCAGGCCCTCTGCAAAGCGAAGTGCTTTGTTTTGTACTCGTTGAATCTTCAGCATGTTGGATTTGTTGGTGAGGTTCAGGGGAACGTAAGGGTATTCCAAGCTAGGCCTTATGATCATTCTGTACAGATGGAGCTTGATGTGGGATGGGGCTTGCTTGAAACGGAAGAGCCTCGCCAGTGAGCCCCGGGCCATCTCTGTCTTCTGGGATACGTACTGGGAGGAGTTGAGTAGCCTGTTGAAGTTGTAACCGAGCACTGTGTTGGAGTTTGAGATGGCTATGGGTTCACCCCTGATTCTTATTCCCCCCTCATTTTCAATTGAGAAGGCCATACAGCTGACAGTGCTTAATTGGATCTTTTCTGGGTTAGTGGTGATCCTCCATTTCCTTTCCCAGTTAGCAGTCCTGGCTAGTTCTACGTTTGCCTTATGGGTTACAGTTGCATGCTTGGCCGCTTGGCTGCTTGGGTTAGATGTTATTACGTGTGTCACGTCGTCCGCAAATTGCACGATAATGGTGTCCCTATACTCTGGTTTGGGCAGGTCGTTTACAAAGATGTTGAAGAGAACCAGGCTCAAGCATGATCCTTGGGGGGACTCCAGCTGTTGGGGTGAAGGCTGCGGCCTCTTTTGCCTTGAAGCTGGGGGTAACTTGCCTATTCTTAAGGAAATTTCTGATCAGCCTGAGGAGGGTCCAGTTTTGCGCTGGTAAGTCTGCTAATTTGTACACAAGACCATCGTGCCACAGGCTGTCGAAGGCCTTGTGTACGTCCCTCATCGCAATCAAAGCTACCTGTTTTTGCTTGCGAATTGAGCTTACGGCGTCGTAGATGATGTTAATTGCGTGCTGGGTTGATCAATGTGCTCGAAAGCCAAACTGCTTTTCTGTGAAGAGGTTGTTGTACTCCATGTAGTAGTTAAGACGGTTTGACATGATTTTTTCAAAGCACTTGCCTATTGTGTCTAAGAGGGAGATTGGACGGTAGTTGCCAGGTTGGTGGGGGTCTTTCTTGGGTTTGGGAATGAATATCATCTTGGCTGACTTGAATGCTACAGGAATGTGACCCGATGCCAACATAGCGTTGAATAGGTTGAGTATGGATTGCAGAAGATTGCCTGGTAGAAGTTTGATCTGCAGCGCTTTGATCCCTGATGGTCCTGGGGCCTTATCTCTGGTGCTTTTGATGACTCCTCTCATCTCTAACATAGTTATGGGTCTTGTTAGAGGGTGGTCGTCTTCTAGGGTTGTCAGGTCAATCAGAGGGGTGCTGTTAAGGGAGGCGCCATTTTCTGTTGTCCATTGGTTGACACGTTCAAAGTGAGTGTTGTTGAAGGCTCTGCTGTTTGAAGCTGTGAGTGTCTTTTTCCAAACTGCGCCCATGAGGTCAGCCTGATCCTGCGGGTCTTCTATTTTTTCTTGTTGCTCCTCTTCATCTTCGTCAAGGAATGTGTGTACAAGGTGGGTGAGGCTGGGGTTAACCGATCCCAGGAGCTGTCTGATCTTGCGCCAGAAAGTTCCCGGCTCCCTTTTGTACTGGTTGGCCTGTCTTACTAGGGTTCCCCAAATGTGGCTCTTGTGGGTCAGCGTAAGGTCTATGGTTTCCCTTCTGAGTGTTTGTAGGGTCAACGCTGGTGGCTGGCCTGTTTGGTAGTGGCTTTGGCAGGCTCGCTGGTACTCATTCATTTTGCCTCTGATTTCTCGGGTCGGCTTATATTGGTGGTAAATCCTTGTGGTGGATATTTCACAAGTGGCCTCGGTTGCAAGCTGGATCCGGTTGTGGATGGTGTTTACTGCTTGGTCGATTGTTTGGGTTGGGAGGTTGTCGAACTCAAGGATGGGGTCGCCAGCAAGGAAGGTGTCATAGTCACGGGCACGTATGGTTCCCAGTCTGGGCCTGGATGGTGCCACATACCTGAAGGGGGTTGCTTGGAGGGTTGTGACCACAGGGATGTGGTCCGACCCCACGTTCTTGCCTGGGGTTACTCTGCAGTGGAACAGGTCACAATCTCTGTTGGTCAGCTCTATGTCAGGGGTGCCCCTCTGGTTGCCCGCAAAGAACGACTTAAAGTGGGGGCCTTGGAAGAAGAGGTCCCGGTTTTGCATTAAGTTGAAGAGCTGCCTGCCCTTGAGGTCTGGCCTGGCAGGAGCGTTGAATAAGGCCTGATGGTAGGCATTCAGGTCTCCTGCGATGATAGTGGGGAGGTTCCTGTCGAGCAGCTTGTTCAGAGGGATGGAGGGGAGGTAGGCCAGTCTAGGTGGTAGATATGCGGTGCAGACGATGAGGGGGCCGTGTGAAGTGGTGAGTTCTATTGCAAGAAAGTTGTCGTCTTCTATGAGGATGGGGCGGTAGGAGAGCCCTCTTCTTATTAGTATTGCCACCCCACTGTACCTACCCATGTTGACTTCCCTGGTGGAATATCCCCAAATGGAGACGTGCTGGTCCTGTCTGACCGCTGTTTCATTGAGTAAGATAACATCTGGGTTAAGTCTGGCTACCTCCAGAGTGTGTACCAGCCTCTTATGGGGGACTGTGTCAAAGGCTTTCCGACAGTCCAAAATAAATGAAGTCTGCAAAGCCTTCTCGTTCTTGCTTAATCTTTGTCACCCGATCGTAGAATTCTATTAAGCCAGTAAAGCAAGATTTACCCTCCCTGAACCCCTGTTGGCGATTTGTCACGAAGTCCGTTCTTCCAGATGAGTTACTAGATTTTTTCTCACGATCTTCTCCAGCACTTTGCATGGTATACAAATTATGGACACTGACCTGTTGTTCAGTGCCTCTTGTCTGACACCCTTTTTGTGCATTGGGACCACATTAGCTTCCTTCCATATTTCTGGTAAGTCTCCCATCTCCAGTGACCTACTATACACTATGGAGAGTGGCAAGCAAAATGCCTCAGCACACTCTTTCAGTACCCATGGTGAGATCCCATCTGGACCAACAGCCTTTCTCACATCCAGATCCAACAGGTGTCTCTTGATCTCATCTCTCGTAATTTTGAACCCTTCCAAGGCCACCTGGTTTACTGCCCCCTTTCCTAGCACAGTAACCTCACCATGTTCTATTGTGACGACCTCCTGGAACATCTTGTTGAGTTCTTCACTCACCTCTATGTCGTTCTCTGTATACCTGTCCTCGCCTATTCTAAGTTTCATTACCTGTTCTTTCGCTGTTGTTTTCCTTCTGATTTGACTGTGAAGTAGCTTTGGATCGGTCTTGGCTTTGTTTGCTATATCATTTTCATAATTTTTCTCTGCTTCTCTTCTCACCCTGACATACTCATTCCTGGTTCTCTGGTATATATCTCTCTGCATTCTAGTGTTCTGTTATTTCGGATTTAAGGGCTATTTCACGCCCTTTTGTTCAGTTCCTTTGCTTCCATACATGCCCTGTTAAACCATGGATTTTTCTTTTGATTCCCGGATTTTTCCCCTTGGACCGGGATAAACCTGTTTACTGCCTCCTGACACTTTTGGGTGACATAGTCCATCATATCTTGTACCGACTTAGCTCTAAGGTCTGTGTCCCATGGTATAACCCTTAGGAAACTTCTCATCTCCTCATAATTCCCTTTTCAGTATGCCAGCCTTTTGTTTTCTAGTTCTTTTTTGGGGCAGATAAGTCCTAGCTCTACCAAGTACTCAATGATCAATACACTGTGATCACTCATTCCCAAGGGCGCTTTCATCTTAACTTCCCTTATATCCCACTCATTGAGGGTAAATATCAGATCAAGCATGGCTGGTTCATTCTTCCCTCTCATTCTTGTCGGTCCCTTGATGTGTTGGCTTAGAAAGTTTCTTGTTGCCGCGTCCAGCAGCTTAGCTCTCCATGTAACTGGTCCTCCATGCGGGTCTTTGTTCTCCCAGTCTATTTTTTCGTGGTTGAAGTCCCCCATGATTAGTAGTCCAGTTTCATTCCTACTAGCAAGAGATGCTGTTCTCTCTATTATGTTAATGGTGGCCATGTTGTTTCTCTCATATTCCTGTCTGGGTCTTCTGTCATTTGGTGGCGGGTTATATATGACTGTGACTATAATTTTTTGTCCTCCAGTTGCTATTGTACTTGTCAAGTAGTCACTGAAACCTTCACAGCCCTGAATAACCATTTCCTCAAAATCCCAGCCTTTTCTTACCAGCAGAGCTACACCACCACCTCCTCTTCCTTCTCTCCCTTTCCTCACATCACAGTAGTCCTGTGGAAACACTGCATTTGTTATGATTTTTGTTTGCTTTGTGTCTGTGAGTGCAATTATGTCTGGGTTTTCTTTAAGTACCCATTCTCCAAGTTCATTTGTTTTATTTGTAATCCCATCTGTGTTACTGTACATTGCCTTGAGATTGCCTTCTGTCCTTTCTCATGTTCCCTTCTTGGTGAGCGTTCTGCTGATGGGTCAAGCTGTTTCATGGACATGAGGATTTGTGGGGTGGGTAACGTGGTCTTAGAGGATACTGGAGTTGGGATGAAGTGGGAGGGAGGCCAGTGGGGAGAAAGGGGGGGGAAGGGGGACATGGTGGGAGTAGGGGAGGGGTAGCAGGATAGGAGTGGGGTGAGGAAGGGTAGGGAGAGTTGACTGAACATTTGAGTGGGGGCAGGGAGGGTTCGGGGTAGGGGAGGTTTCTATGCAGAGGAGAGTGGTGGAGTTGTCCTCCCCTCTGGTGTTACTGGGTTGCAGGTTGTGGGATCGCCCCTCACCTCTGGGGATGTTGTGTTGGGAGCTGTGTTTTCCTGGTTTTCTTCTCGCGCCCTGCGCTTCTTCCTTGCTTCTACAGCCATGGCTCTCTCCTCCCTCGTCATATCCCCCTGGAGGAATACTTTTTTGAATTCTTCCACATACTGCAGGTGGCTCTTCCTTGTTAGAATCTTCTCCTTTGTGGCCTCGTTTGCAAACACTGTCTTTAACACATGGTCTCTGTTCTTGTTGTACCAGTCCATCCTGAAAACCTTCTTAATTCTATGCTCAGTTCCTTCCATCTCTAACCTCCTTAGTATTTCATTTGCGGCTGCTCTGTCCTTATCGTTCCATTCTGTCCTATTGGAACCTTCCTGCTCTTTATTACCCACAGCTACCACTGATCTTTTTCTTTCCAGCAGTTGACTAGTTGCCTTTGCTGCTTCCTGTTAGGTGGCTGCTTTCATGGCTACCTCCCTCACTGTGGACATTATTTCCTTGTTCTTTTTTAGCATTTCTGCAAATGTTGCTTGTACTTTGGCAGTCCCTTCCAATGTACCACTTTCATCTTCTCTTTGAATAATAATCTGAGCCTCCGTCTCAGTATTGTTCTTTTTAAGGGTTTTAATTTCCTCTTTTGCTACTGTCAGCTCTCTTTGCAGGTTGCTTATTGTATTATTCATTTCCTGCATCTCACTTTTGACATCCTCCAAAACCTGGGCAAACACTTCCTTCAATTGGTTACATTGACTTTTCCCTGTTCCCTTGGAAGTCCTTGCTGCCATGTTTGTCCCTGTTCCTACTATGTATTGATAGGAGAGGAGGTGGCCGAGAGTAGTATGGTCAAACACCATGGTGCGAAATCCTCTTTGTGATACACTGGGTGTGTGCGGACAGTTTGAGAAAGGGTGGTGACTCAATGTCTTGAGGTGAGGAGTTGGCGGTAGCCTGTGTGTTTATGTGTATGTGTCTTTGTTTTGGAGGGGTTATGTGGAGGGAAAGAGGAGAGGGAGGGGAGGTGGGGATGGACAGTGCTGGAGGGTGAGGGGAAGGGACTTGGGGTAGCAGGTGGCCGGGACTATGGGGGGAAGGGGGGTATGGTGCGTGTGTGTGTGGCGGAGGGATAAGGGTGAGGGGTATGGGAAGATGTGTGGGGTGTTCTGGTGGCGACTACTTTCTCACCTATGAGTGAAAAACTAGTGCCAGAAGAGCTGTATATTTCTCGAGATTCGTTTGAGTTTATTTAACTTATATCCAAGCCTAAATTTTATACTAAATGAACACTGTACACCGTTAGATTGACACAAGAGACTGACACTTACCGGCCACTTCAACCCCCAAGTGCACAATAGGTGAGTGTTTATGGAGCAATCCGCGATCTGTAGGCTTTGTTTGTGCTCGCACTGTTGCCAGGCGCCAGGTTTCCTCCGTGACACTGATGTCATACTCCTTGGATACTTGCTACTTTGCACTATCAGACACAGTCACTGAATCAACTATTTCCTATCCGGAGTGTTATACTTCGTAATACAGTTCCACAATAGTTTTCCTCGGTATCACTCAGATGTCACGAGTTATGAATACTTTTTCGAGGAGTGTATCAAAAACGTGACTCTACCGTGTACCGAGTGTGTGTGTGTGCTCACCTATTTGTACTCACCTATTTGTGTCTGCAGGATCGAGCATTGTCTCTTGGATCCCGCCTTTCGAGCATCGGTTGTTTACAGTAATGACTACGGTTCTATTTCCCTATCATACCTAGTTTTAAAATTATGTAAAGTATTTGCTTCCACAACCTGTTCCTTAAGTGTATTCCATTTTTCCAGTACTCTCACGCTAAAAAAAAAAACTTCCTAACATCTCTGTGACTCATCTGAGTTTCCAACTTCATCCATGTCCCCTTGTTCTGTTACTATTCTGTGTGGTTTGAACATTTCGTCTATGTCGACTCTGTCAATTCCCTTGAGTATTTTATACGTTCCTATCATGTCCCCCTCTCTCCGTTCTTCTTTCTAATGTCGTAAGGCACAGTTCCTTCAGGCACTCCTCATAGCCCATCCCTCGTAACTCTGGGACTAGTCTCGTTGAAAACCTCTGAACCTTTTCCAGTTTCCTTATATGCTTCTTCAGATGGGGACTCCATGATAAGGCGGCATTCTCTAAGACTGGCCTCATGTCGGCAGTGTAAAGCGCCCTAAATGCCTCCTTACTTAGGTTTCTGAATGATGTTCTAACTTTTGCCAGTGTAGAGTACACTGCTATCATTTTTCCTATTTATATGTGCTTCAGGAGATAGAATAGGTGTTACGTCCACGCCCAGGTCTCTTTTTCGTGTCGTCACAAGTAGGCAGTTCCCCCTTTATTGTGTACTGTCCCTTTGGTCTCCTATCACCTAGTCCCATTTCCATAACTTTACATTTGCAAGTGTTGAACTCCAGTAGCCATTTCTCTGACCATCTCTGCAACCTGTTCAAGTCCTCTTGGAGGATCCTGCAATCCTCATTTGTCACAACTTTTCTCATCAACTTTGCGTTATCCGCGAACATCGACATGTAGGACTCTACTCCTGTAAACATGTCGTTAACATATATTAGAAATAGAATTGGTCCCAGCACCGATCTTTGAGCTACTCAACTCGTTACTGTTCGCTAGTCAGACTTCTCGCCCCTTATCTTGAGAGGTTATCTTGAGATGATTTCCTGGCTTTAGTGTCCCCGCAGCCCGGTCCTTGATCAGGTCTTCACGCCTAGGAAGCAGCCCGTGACAGCTGACTAACACCCAGGTACCAATTTTACTGCTGGGTAACAGGGGCATAGGGTGAAAGAAACTCTGCCCATTGTTTCTCGCCGGCGCCTGGGATCGAACCCAGGACGACAGGATCACAAGCCCAGCGTGCTGTCCGCTCGGCCGACCGGCTCAAACCATAACTCTTACCGTAACTCATTGGCTCCTTTCTGTTAGGTAGATCCGTATCCATGCTGGGGCCTTTCACCCCACCTTCGCCTGCCTCCCGAGTTTGAACAGCAGTCTTGTGCCTATTTACCTATTTCAGGTACCTATTTACTGCTAGGTAACAGGCGCATAGGGTGAAAGAAACTCTGCCCATCGTTTCTCGGCGGCGCTCTGGATCGAACCCGGGACCACAGGATCACGTGTTCTGCGTGCTGTCGACTCGGCCACCGGCTCCAGAATGGTACTCACCTAATTGTGCTTGCGGGGGTTGAGCTTTGGCTCTTTGGTCCCGCCTCTCAACTGTCAATCAACTGGTGTACAGGTTCCTGAGCCTACTGGGCTCTATCATATCTACATTTGAAACTGTGTATGGAGTCAGCCTCCACCACATCACTTCCTAGTGCATTCCATTTATTAACTACTCTGACACTGAAAAAAATTCTTTCTAACGTCTCTGTGGCTCATCTGGGTACTAAGTTTCCACCTGTGTCCCCTTGTTCGTGTCCCACCTGTGCTGAAGAGTTTGTCTTTGTCCACCCTGTCAATTCCCCTGAGAATTTTGTAGGTGGTTATCATGTCTCCCCTTACTATTCTGTTTTCCAGGGATGTGAGGTTCAGCTCCTTTAGCCTTTCCTCGTAGCTCAATCCTCTCAGTTCCGGGACGAGCCTGGTGGCATACCGCTGAATCTACTCTAACTTTGTCTTGTGTTTAACTAGGTATGGACTCCAGGCTGGAGCTGCATACTCCAGGATTGGTCTTACATAAGTGGTATACAGGGTTCTGAAAGATTCCTTACACAAGTTTCTGAAGGCAGTAATACGTAGTTTCTGGTGTGTGTGTGTGTGTGCGTACTCACCTAGTTGTACTCACCTAGTTGTGCTTGCGGGGGTTGAGCTCTGGCTCTTTGGTCCCGCCTCTCAACAGTCAATCAACAGGTGTACAGATTCCTGAGCCTATTGGGCTCTATCATATCTACACTTGAAATTATGTATGGAGTCAGCCTCCACCACATCACTTCCTAATGCAGTCCATTTGTCAACCACTCTGACACTAAAAAAGTTCTTTCTAATATCTCTGTGGCTCATTTGGGCGCTCAGTTTCCACCTGTGCCCCCTTGTGCTTGTGCCCGTTGTGTTAAATAGCCTGTCTTTATCTACCCTATCAATTCCCTTGAGAATCTTGAATGTGGTGATCATGTCCCCCCTAACTCTTCTGTCTTCCAGCGAAGTGAGGCTTAATTCCCGTAGTCTCTCCTCGTAGCTCATACCTCTCAGCTCGGGTACTAGTCTGGTGGCAAATCTTTGAACCTTTTCCAGTTTAGTCTTATCCTTGACTAGATATGGACTCAATGCTGGGGCTGCATACTCCAGGATTGGCCTGACATATGTGGTATGCAAAGTTTTGAATGATTCTTTACACAAATTTCTGAATGCCGTTCGTATGTTGGCCAGCCTGGCATATGCTGCTGATGTTATCCTCTTGATATGGGCTGCAGGAGACAGGTCTGGCGTGATATCAACTCAAAAGTCTTTTTCTTTCTCTGACTCCTGAAGAATTTCCTCTCCCAGATGATGCCTTTTATTTGGCCTCCTGCTCCCTACACCTATCTTCATTATATTACATTTGGTTTTGTTAAACTCTAACAACCACTTGTTCAACCATTCCTGCAGTTTGTCTAGGTCTTCTTGAAGCCTCAAACAGTCCTCTTCTGTTTTAATCCTTCTCATAATTTTGGCATCGTCCGCAAACATTGAGAGAAATGAATCTATACCCTCTGGGAGATCATTTACATACATCTGAAACAAAATAGGACCGAGTACAGAGCCCTGTGGGACTCCACTGGTGACTTCACGCCAATCGGAGGTCTCACCCCTCACCGTAACTCTCTGCTTCCTATTGCTTAGGTACTCCCTTATCCACTGGAGCACCTTACCAGCTACACCTGCCTGTCTCTCCAGCTTATGTACCAGCCTCTTATGCGGTACTGTGTCAAAGGCTTTCCGACAATCCAAGAAAATGCAGTCCGCCCAGCCCTCTCTTTCTTGCTTAATCTGAGTTACCTGGTCATAGAATTCTATTAAGCCAGTCAGGCAAGATTTACCCTCCCTAAACCCATGTTGTCGATTTGTCACGAAGTCCCTTCTCTCCAGATGTGCTACCAGGTTTTTTCTCATGATCTTCTCCATCACCTTGCATGGTATACAAGTCAAGGATACTGGCCTGTAGTTCAGTGCCTCTTGCCTGTCGCCCTTTTAGTATATTGGGACCACGTTCGCCGTCTTCCATATTTCTGGCAAGTCTCCCGTCTCCAGTGACCTACTATACACTATGGAGAGTGGCAAGCAAAGTACCTCTGCACACTCTTTCAGTACCCATGGCGAGATCCCGTCTGGACCAACAGCGTTTCTAACATCTAGGTCCAGCAGGTGTCTCTTGACCTCCTCTCTTGTAATTTCAAATTCTTCCAAGGTCGCCTGGTTTACTTCCCTTTCTCCTAGCACAGTGACCTCACCTTGTTCTGTTGTGAAGACCTCTTGGAACCTCTTGTTGAGTTCATCACACACCTCTTTGTCATTCTCTGTATACCTATCCTCGCCTGTTCTAAGTTTCACTACCTGTTCTTTCACTTTTGTTTTCCTTCTGATGTGACTGTGGAGTAGCTTTGGTTCAGACTTGGCTTTGTTTGCTATATCATTTTCATAACTTTTCTCTGCTTCTCTTCTCACCCTGACGTACTCATTCCTAGTTCTCTGGTATCTCTCTCTGCTTTCTGGTGTTCTGTTATTCCGGAAGTTCCTCCACGTCCTTTTGTTCAGTTTCTTCGCTTCCATACATGCCCTATTATACCATGGATTCTTCTTTTGTTTCTCGGATTTTTCCTTTTGGGCCGGGATGTATCTGCTTACTGCCTCCTGACACTTTTGGGTGACATAGTTTATCATATCTTGTACAGACTTATCTCTGAGGTCTGTGTCCAAAGGTATTTCCCTTAGGAAGCTTATCATCTCCTCATAATTTCCCTTTCGGTATGCCAGCCTTTTGTTTCCTAGTTCATTTTTTGGGGGGATAATTCCTAGCTCTACCAGGTACTCAAAGTTCAATACACTGTGATCACTCATTCCCAAGGGCGCTTCCATCTTGACTTCCCTTATATCCCACTCATTTAGGGTAAATATCAGATCAATCATTGCTGGTTCATCCTCTCCTCTAATTCTTGTTGGATCCTTGATGTGCTGGCTTAGAAAGTTTCTTGTTGCCACGTCCAGCAGCTTAGCTCTCCACGTTTCTGGTCCTCCATGTGGGTCTCTGTTCTCCCAATCTATCTTCCCATGGTTGAAGACTCCCATGATTAGTAGTCCAGATCCATTCCTGCTAGCAACAGAAGCTGCTCTCTCTATTATGTTAATGGTGGCCATGTTGTTTCTATCATATTCCTGTCTGGGTCTTCTGTCATTTGGTGGCGGATTATATATGACTACGACTATAATTTTTTGCCCTCCAGTTGTTATTGTTCCTATTATGAAGTCACTGAAACCTTCACATCCCTGAATAACCAACTCCTCAAAATCCCAGCCTTTTCTTAACAGCAGATCTACACCACCCCCACCTCTTCCTTCTCTCTCTTTCCTCATAACATAATAGTCCTGTGGGAACACTGCATTTGTTATTGTTTTCGTCAGCTTTGTTTCTGTGAGAGCTATTATGTCTGGGTTTTCCTCTAGTACCCATTCTCCAAGTTCATTTGCTTTATTTGTAATACCGTCTATGTTAGTGTACATTGCCTTGAGGCTCACTTTCTTCTGTCCCTTCTCAAATCTCCTCCTTGGTGAATGTTCTGCTGGTGGAGGAAGCTGTGCCATGGGTGTGAGGATTTGTGAGGTGGATACCAGGGTTGCAGAGGATACTGGGATGAAGGGTGGGGGGTCAAGTGAAAAGGGAAGGACAGGGAGGGTATGGGGTGAACGGGGCGGGAGGACAGGAAGGAAAGGGGGGGTTTCTATGCAGAGGAGGGTGGTGGGGTTGCCCTCCCCGCTGGTGTTACTGGGTAGCTGGTTGTGGGTTCCCCCCTCGCCTCTGGGGGTGATGTGTTGGGAGCTGTGGTTTCATGGTTTTCCCTCTCGTCCTGCGCCTCTTCCTTGCTTCTGCCGCCATGGCCCTCTCCTCCCTCGTCATGTCCCTCTGGAAGAATACTTTTTTGAATTCTCCCACATGTTGCAGGTGTCTTTTCTTTGTTAGAATCGTGTCCTCTGTGTTCTCGTTTGCAAACACTATCTTTAACACATGGTCTCGGTCTTTTTTGTACCAGCCTAACCTGAAAACCTTCTCAATGCTATGCTCAGCCCCTTCCATGTCTAGTGCCTTCAGTATTTCATTCACTGCCACTTTGTTTTTATCTTTCCACTCTTTCCTATTAGAGCCTTCCTGCTCTTTAATACATACAGCTATTACTGCTCTTTTCCTTTCCAGCAGCTGGCTAGTGGAGCGTGCCGCTTCCTGTGAGGTGGCTGCTTTCATGGCTACCTCCATCACTACAGACATTACTTCAGAGTTGTTTTTTTTAGCATTTCTGCAAATGTTGCTTTTAATGTGGCATTCTCTTCCAAAGTACTATTACCACCTTCTCCCTGGGTGGGTATCTGAGTCTCAGCATCGATACTGTTCTCTTTGAGGGCTCTAATCTCCTCCTTTGCTGCTGTCAGCTCTCTTTTTACGTTGCTTATCTCATTCTTCATTTCCTGCATCATTTCCTGCATCTCACTTTTGATGTCCTCCAGAAACTGGGCTAACATTTCCTTTATTTCGTCGCCTGAACTTTTCCCTGTTCCCCTGTTGCTTCTGGCTGTCATGCTTGACCCTGTTCCTAGTTGTGCCATGATAGGATTCGTCAGAAGGGCAGAGTGGGGTGGGAGAGAGAGAGAGATAGGGAGAGAGGGAGAGAGAGAGAGAGAGAGAGAGAGAGAGAGAGAGAGAGAGAGAGAGAGAGAGAGAGAGAGAGAGAGAGAGAGAGAGAGAGAGAGAGAGAGAGAGAGAGAGAGAGATAGAGAGAGAGGAGAGAGAGAGGAGAGAGAGATAAAGAGAGAGAGATAAAGAGAGAGAGCGAGAGAGAGATAAAGAGAGAGAGAGAGAGAGAGAGAGAGAGAGAGAGAGAGAGAGAGAGAGAGAGAGAGAGAGAGAGAGAGAGAGAGAGAGAGAGAGAGAGAGAGAGAGAGAGAGAGAGAGAGAGAGAGAGATAGAGAGAGAGATAAAGAGAGAGATAAAGAGAGAGAGCGAGAGAGAGATAAAGAGAGAGAGAGAGAGAGAGAGAGAGAGAGAGAGAGAGAGAGAGAGAGAGAGAGAGAGAGAGAGAGAGAGAGAGAGAGAGAGAGAGAGAGAGAGAGGGGAGAAAGTAGGAGAGAGAGAGAGAGAGAGAGGAGAGAGAGGGGGAGAGTATGTGTAAGGGGGATGCGGGGGACTGGGGGGTGGGGGGGGCGGTGGTGGTGACCAGGTCAGGTCAGATGGGGGGTAAGAGAGGAGGTGGGGTATAGTAGGGGCTTGGCTCTTTCCACAAACGGTGTTAATCCTTTCTTCCCTGACTGAACGTTTGTGTGAGCGTATGTGTGTGCGTTTTTGCGTGTGCATGCGTGCATACGTACGTGAGCGTGCGTGCGTGCCTATGTCACGATTCCCCTTAAGCGTTACCTCTACCTAAATGAGCCACGTTCAGATTTTAAATATATGTGATATCCTGAACAAGAATTGGATAATATTTTACCTCAATCTGTACACCTGATTAAATGACCAGAGAGGGGGTACATACCAGTCTGCCTCCCACTCACACAACCAGATGAGTAAGGACGATGTATGATGAAGATGGTTATCCGTCGTTGTCTCCCACTAGGTGATTCACTTAGTGCTAGTAGATTGATGAAGTCGGTTCTTCTCTATCTACACAAAGCTCTGGAGTCAGTCACTGTATCGTTGTGTGACAGTTCACTAATTTACTTTACCACTGATCATAGTCACCACTCAACAAACACAATCAGGTAGTTCCACGGCGGGTCGACCCACGCTGGCCGTCAGGTCAGTTCGCTTCACGCAGTCCTCCACACTTATATGCTCCGGTGATGCCACTAACTCCACTTTGTTTCTTCACACTATCGCTGTGTGTGTGTGTGTGTGTGTGTACTCACCTAGTTGTGCGTGCGGGGGTTGAGCTTTAGCTCTTTGGTCACGCCTCTCAACCGTTAATCAACAGGTGTACAGGTTCCTGAGCCTATTGGCTTCTATCATATCTTCACTTGAAACTGTGTATGGAGTCAGCCTCCACCACATCGCTTCCTAATGCATTCCATTTGTCAACCACTCTGACACTAAAAAAGTTCTTTCTAATATGTGTGTGTGTGTGTGTGTGTACTCACCTAGTTGAACTCACCTAGTTGTCCTTGTGGGGGTTGAGCTTTGTCTCTTTGGTCCCACCTCTCAACTGTCAATCAACTGGTGTACAGATTCCTGAGCCTACTGGGCTCTATCATACCTATATTTGAAACTGTGTATGGAGTCAGCCTCCACCATTTCACTGCCTGGTGCATTCCATTGGTTATATTACACACACACACTCGCGCACACACACACAGTGTGTGTGTGTGACTACATAGTGACTACATAGCAGGTACTGTAACAAATGGAGGGAAAAAAATTATAGTCGCAGTCATATATAATCCACCACCAAATGACAGAAGACCTAGACAGGAATATGATAGAAACAACATGGTCACCATTAACATAATAGAAAGAGCAGCTTCTGTTGCTAGCAGGAATGGATATGGACTACTAATTATGGGAGACTTCAACCATGGGAAGATAGATTGGAAGAACAGAGACCCGCATGGAGGACCAGAAACATGGAGAGCTAAGCTGCTGGACGTGGCAACAAGAAACTTTCTAAGCCAGCACACCAAAGAACCAACAAGAATGAGAGAAGAAGATGAACCAGCAATGCTTGATTTGATATTTACCCTAAATGAATGGGGTATAAGGGAAGTTAAGAAGGAAGCGCCCTTGGGAATGAGTGACCTCAGTGTATTGAACTTTGAGTACTTGATAGAGCTAGGACTTATCTCCCCCAAAAAAGAACTAGGAATCAAAAGGCTGGCATACCGAAAGGGGAATTATGAACAGATGAGAAGTTTCCTAAGTGAAATACCTTGGGACACAAACCTCAGAGACAAGTCTGTACAGGGTATGATGGACTATGTTACCCAAAAGTGTCAGGAGGCAGTAAACAGGTTCATCCCGGCCCAAAGGGAAAAATTCGAGAAGCAACAGAAGAATCCATGGTATAATAGGGCATGTATCGAAGCGAAGAAACTGCACAAAAAGACGTGGAGGAACTTCCGGAATAACAGAACACCAGAAAGCAGAGAGAGATACCAGAGAACCAGGAATGAGTACGTCAGGGTGAGAAGAGAAGCAGAGAAAAATTTTGAAAATGATATAGCAAACAAAGCCAAGACTGAACCAAAGCTACTCCACAGTCACATCAGAAGAAAAACAACAGTGAAAGAACAGGTATTGAAACTTAGAACAGGCGAGGACAGGTATACAGAGAATGACAGAGAGGTGTGTGAGGAACTCAACAAGAGGTTCCAGGAGGTCTTCACAATAGAACAGGGTGAGGTCACTGTGCCAGGAGAAAGGGAGGTAAACCAGGCGGCCTTGGAGGAGTTCGAAATTACGAGAGAGGAGGTCAAGAGACACCTGTTGGATCTGGATGTTAGAAAGGCTGTTGGTCCAGATGGGATCTCACCATGGGTACTGAAAGAGTGTGCAGAGGCACTTTGCTTGCCACTCTCCATAGTGTATAGTAAGTCACTAGAGACGGGAGACCTACCAGAAATATGGAAGACGGCGAATGTGGTCCCAATATACAAAAAGGGCGACAGACAAGAGGCACTGAACTACAGGCCAGTGTCCTTGACTTGTATACCATGCAAGGTGATGGAGAAGATCGTGAGAAAAAACCTGGTAACACATCTGGAGAGAAGGGACTTCGTGACAAATCGCCAACATGGATTCAGGGAGGGTAAATCTTGCCTTACAGGCTTGATAGAATTCTACGATCAGGTGACACAGATTAAGCAAGAAAGAGAGGGCTGGGCGGACTGCATTTTCTTGGATTGTCGGAAAGCCTTTGACACAGTACCGCATAAGAGGCTGGTACATAAGCTGGAGAGACAGGCAGGTGTAGCTGGTAAGGTGCTCAAGTGGATAAGGGAGTATCTAAGCAATAGGAAGCAGAGAGTTACGGTGAGGGGTGAGACCTCCGATTGGCGTGAAGTCACCAGTGGAGTCCCACAGGGCTCTGTACTCGGTCTTATCTTGTTTCTGATATATGTAAATGATCTCCCGGAGGGTATCGATTCATTTCTCTCAATGTTTGCGGACGATGCTAAAATTATGAGAAGGATTAAAACAGAAGAGGACTGTTTGAGGCTTCAAGAAGACCTAGACAAGCTGAAGGAATGGTCGAACAAATGGTTGTTAGAATTTAACCCAACCAAATGTAATGTAATGAAGATAGGTGTAGGGAGCAGGAGGCCAGATACAAGGTATCATCTGGGAGAGGAAATTCTTCAGGAGTCAAAGAAGGAAAAAGACTTGGGGGTTGATATCACGCCAGACCTGTCTCCTGCAGCACATATCAAGCGGATAACATCAGCGGCATATGCCAGGCTGGCCAACATACGAACGGCATTCAGAAACTTGTGTAAAGAATCATTCAGAACTTTGTATACCACATATGTCAGGCCAATCCTGGAGTATGCAGCCCCAGCATGGAGTCCATATCTAGTCAAGGATAAGACTAAACTGGAAAAGGTTCAAAGGTTTGCCACCAGACTAGTACCCGAGCTGAGAGGTATGAGCTACGAGGAGAGACTACGAGAATTAAACCTCACTTCGCTGGAAGACAGAAGAGTTAGGGGGGACATGATCACCACATTCAAGATTCTGAAGGGGATTGATAGGGTAGATAAAGACAGTCTATTTAACACAAGGGGAACACGCACAAGGGGACACAGGTGGAAACTGAGTGCCCAAATGAGCCAAAGAGATATTAGAAAGAACTTTTTTAGTGTCAGAGTGGTTGACAAATGGAATGCATTAGGGGGTGATGTGGTGGAGGCTGACTCCATACACAGTTTCAAGTGTAGATATGACAGAGCGCGATAGGCTCAGGAATCTGTACACCTGTTGATTGACGGTTGAGAGGCGGGACCAAAGAGCCAGAGCTCAACCCCCGCAAACACAACTAGGTGAGTACATTTATGAGTGTGTACTCACCTAGTTGTGTTTGCGGGGGTTGAGCTCTGGCTCTTTGGTCCCGACTCTCAACCGTCAATCAACTGATGTACAGATTCCTGAGCCTACTGGGCTTTGTCTAATCTACATTTGAAACTGTGTATGGAGTCAGCCTCCACCACATCACTTCCTAATGCATTCCATTTATTACTACTCTGACACTGAAAAAGTTCTTTCTCAGTGTCAGAATGCACTAGGAAGTGATGTGGTGGAGGCTGACTCCATACACAGTTTCAAATGTAGATATGACAGAGCCCAGTAGGCTCAGGAATGTGTGTGTGTGTGTGTGTGTGTGTGTGTGTAATTACCTAAGTGTAGTTACAGGATGAGAGCTACGCTCGTGGTGTCCCGTCTTCCCAGCACTCTTCGTCATATAACGCTTTGAAACTACTGACGGTCTTGGCCTCCACCACCTTCTCCCCTAACTGGTTCCAACCGTCTACCACTCTGTTTGCGAAAGTGAATTTTCTTATATTTCTTCGGCATCTGTGTTTAGCTAGTTTATATCTATGACCTCTTGTTCTTAAAGTTCCAGGTCTCAGGAAATCTTCCCTTTCGATTTTATCATTCCTGTTACTATTTTGTATGTAGTGATCATATCACCTCTTTTTCTTCTGTCTTCTTGTTTTGGCATATTTAATGCCTCTAACCTCTCCTCGTAGCTCTTGCCCTTCAGTTCTGGGAGCCACTTGGTAGCATGTCTTTGCACCTTTTCCAGTTTGTTTATGTGCTTCTTAAGATATGGGCACCACACAACTGCTGCATATTCTAGCTTTTGCCTAACAAAAGTCGTGAACAATTTCTTTAGTATATCGCCATCCATGTATTTAAAAGCAATTCTGAAGTTAGAAAGCGTGGCATAGGCTCCTCGCACAATATTCTTTATGTGGTCCTCAGGTGATAGTTTTCTATCTAGAACCACCCCTAGATCTCTTTCTTTATCAGAATTCTTTAAAGATTTCTCACATAATTTATAGGTTGTGTGGGGTCTATGTTCTCCTATTCCACATTCCATAACATGGCATTTATTAACATAAAATTCCATTTGCCAAGTGGCGCTCCATGTACTTATTTTGTCCAGGTCTTCTTGAAGGGCATGACAGTCATCTAAGTTTCTTATCCTTCCTATTATCTTAGCATCATCAGCAAACATGTTCATATAATTCTGTATACCAACTGGTAGATCATTTATGTAGATAATAAACATCACTGGTGCAAGAACTGAACCCTGTGGTACTCCACTTGTGACATTTCTCCATTCCGATACATTGCCTCTGATTACTGCCCTCATTTTTCTATCAGTCAGAAAATTTTTCATCCATGTTAGAAGCGTACCTGTCACTCCTCCAATATTTTCCAGTTTCCAGAACAACCTCTTATGTGGAACTCTGTCGAAAGCCTTTTTTAGGTCCAGATAGATGCAGTCAACCCAACCATCTCTTTCCTGTAATATCTCTGTTGCTCGATCATAGAAACTGAGTAAATTCGATACACAGGATCTTCCAGATCGAAAACCATACTGTCTGTCTGATATTATATCATTTCTCTCCAGGTGTTCTACCCATTTAGATTTAATTATTTTTTCCAATATTTTGACTATTACACTTGTCAATGATACCGGTCTATAATTAAGGGGGTCTTCCCTGCTTCCACTTTTGTAAATTGGAACTATGTTAGCCTTTTTCCACACATCAGCTACAACTCCTGTAAACAGGGATGCCTGAAAAACCAGTTGAAGAGGAATGCTGAGCTCAGGTGCACATTCTCTCAGAACCCATGGTGAAACTCCATCTGGACCAACTGCTTTGTTCTTAATTAGCTCCTTGAGCATTTTTTCCACTTCGTCTCTAGACACCTCTATGTGCTCTATGTTGTTCTCTGGAATTCTTATTGTGTCTGGTTCCCTGAAGATTTCATTTTGTACAAACACACTTTGGAACTTTTCGTTTAATGTTTCACACATTTCCTTTTCATTTTCCGTGAATCTATTTCCCATTTTCAACCTCTGAATATTATCCTTTACCTGCAATTTGTTGTTTATGAATTTATAAAATAGACCTGGTTCTGTCTTACATTTGTCTGCAATCCCTTTTTCAAAATTTCTTTCTGCCTCTCTCCTCACTGCCGTGTAGTTGTTTCTCGCATCTTTGTATCGCTGGTATGTTTGGGGGTTTGGCCTCTTCCTGTATTGATTCCATTTTTGTGTCTTTTGGTCTCTGGCCCTCTCGCACTTTCTGTTGAACCAATCCTGTTTCCTAGTTCTGCTTCTCTGTTTTGGTATAAATTTTTTTGTGCCTTTATCATATATTTCACAAAACCTGACATACATCTCATTCACTTCTTTGCCTAGCAACAAGTCTGTCCAATTATACTCACTAAAAAATTTTCTAAGGTTGCCATAATGTTCTCTCCTAAAGTCAGGTTTTTCATTTGCATCGACCGTCATATTTTCTTCCAGATTATAACGCACTGCATACTTTATTCCCAAAAAGACATGGTCACTTTTACCCAGGGGAGGAAGGTACTGAATGTCAAATATTTCTTCCTCCTTCCTGGTAAATATCGAATCTAGCATGGAGGGAACGTCCCCTTCCCTCATCCTCGTAGCTTGTTAAACATGTTGAGACAAGAATGTTTCCAGGATGAGGTCTACAAATTTACAGGTCCAGAAATCTTCTGTTTTAGCTTCACATGCTTCACAGTCTATGGATTTCAAGTTGAACTCGCCGACTATCAACAGTCGTGAACTATCGTTATCCGCTCTCGCTATGATCTCTCTCATTATTGTTATAAGACCTTCTCGTTTACTATCTAGCTCCTCCTTTGACCATGTGCTGCTTAGCGGTGGACTATATGCATTTATGATCATTAGTTTATCATCCTCATGGCAGATCTCTAGTGCTATTATGTCAACTTCTTGTGGATTGGCAGTCACTATTTCGTTCACCTTTAAGTGTTCTTTCACCAGCACAGCAACGCCACCGCCTTTCCTCTGTATGTGTGTGTGTGTGTGTGTGTGTGTGTGCTCACCTATTTGTACTCACCTATTTGTGCTTGCAGGATCGAGCATTGACTCTTGGATCCCGCCTTTCCAGCTATCGGTTGTTTACAGCAATGACTCCTGTCCCATTTCCCTATCATACCTAGTTTTAAAAGTATGAATAGAGTTTGCTTCCACAACCTGTTCTCCAAGTGCATTCCACTTTTCCACTACTTTCACGCTGAAAGAAAACTTCCTAACATCTCTGTGACTCATCTGAGTTTCCAGTTTCCACCCATGTCCCCTCGTTCTGTTATTATTACGTGTGAACATTTCATCTATTTCCAATTTGTCAATTCCCCTGAGTATTTTATATGTCCCTATCATATCTCCTCTCTCTCTTCTTTTCTCTAGTGTCGTAAGATTCAGTTCCTTCAGACGTTCTTCATATCCCATCCCTCGTAACTCTGGGACAAGCCTCGTCGCAAACCTCTGAACCTTCTCCAGTTTCCTTATGTGTTTCTTCAGGTGGGGGCTCCATGATGGCGCGGCATACTCGAAGACGGGTCTCACGTAGGCAGTGTAAAGCGCCCTAAAAGCCTCCTCATTTAGGTTTCTGAATGAAGTTCTAATTTTCGTCAGTGTAGAGTACGCTGCTGTCGTTATCCTATTTATATGTGCCTCAGGAGTTAGATTAGGTGTCACATCCACTCCCAGGTCTCTTTCTCGAATCGTTACAGGTAGGTAGTTCCCCTTCATTGTGTACTGTCCCTTTGGTCTTCTATCACCTGATCCCATTTCCATAACTTTACATTTACTGGTGTTAAACTCCAGTAGCCATTTCCCTGACCATCTCTGCAACCTGTTTAAGTCCTCTTGGAGGATCCTACAATCCTCGTCTGTCACAACTCTTCTCATTAATTTTGCGTCATCCGCAAACATTGACATGTATGATTCCACTCCTGTAAACATATCATTTACGTAAATTAGAAAGAGGATTGGTCCCAGCACCGATCCTTGAGGTACTCCACTTGTTACTGTTCGCCTGTTCGACTTCTCGCCCCTTACCATTACCCTCTGGCACCTTCCTGTTAGGTAGTTCCTCACCCATGCTAGGGCCTTTCCGCTTACTCCTGCCTGCCTCTCAAGTTTGTATAGCAGTCTCATGTGCGGTACTGTATCAAAGGCCTTTTGGCAGTCAAGAAATATGCAGTCTGCCCAGCCTTCTCTGTCGTGCCTTATCCTTGTTACTTTATCATTGAATTCTAAAAGGTTCGTTAGGCATGATTTCCCTGTCCAGAACCCATGTTGGTGCTTGTTTACAAACCCAATGCTCTCCAGGTGCTCAACAAATCTTAGCCTAATTATTCTTTCAAGCATTTTGCAGGGGATGCTTCTCAGTGATACGGGTCTGTAGTTAAGTGCCTCCTCCCTATTACTTTTCTTGAAAATCGGTACGACATTTGCCTCCTTCCAGCAACTGGGCAATTCTCCCGACATAAGTGACTCATTAAAGATCATTGCCAGAGGCACGCTGAGAGCCTGCGCTGCCTCTTTAGGTATCCACGGTGATACTTTGTCTAGTTCAACAGCTTTACTTGCATCCAGTGTTGTCAACTGTTTCATTACCTCCTCTGCTGTCACCTCTATATCTGATAGTCTTTCATCTAGGGGAATCGCTTCTAACAATGGGAGCTGCTCAGGCTCGGTTGTGAACACTCCATGGAAACTTGCATTCAGTACCTCGCAGATTTCCTTGTCGCTTTCTGTATATGCCCCTTCTGTTTTCCTCAGTCTTGTCACTTGGTCATTTACCGACAACTTCCTTCTTATATGGCTATGTAGTAATTTAGGTTGCTTTTTTCCTTTGATCGCAATATCATTCTCATAATTTCTTTCCGACACTCGTCTTATGTTAATGTAATCATTCCTAGCTCTGTTACATCTAATTCTGTTGTCCTCTGTCCTTTGTCTTCTGTACTTCCTCCACTCCCTCCTGCTTTTCACCTTTGCTTCCTGACACTGTCTATTAAACCATGGGTTATTATTTTCCCTCCTGCTTTTTTCCTTTACTGTTGGAATAAATCTCTCTTCAGCCTCCTTGCATTTCCATATGACTTGGTTCATCATACCTTGTGTTTTGTACCCTGTATTATACCCTGTTTTTCCTCTAAGTTCTTCCTCCCACTGCACTTCTCCCAGGTAGTCCCTTATCCTTCTGTAGTCCCCTTTTCTGTAATCAAGTCTTCTTTCCCGGACCTCTTGTCCTTTGGTGTGTGTGTACTCACCTATATGTACTCACCTATATGTGCTTGCAGGATCGAGCATTGACTCTTGGATCCCGCCTTTCTAGCTATCGGTTGTTTACAGCAATGACTCCTGTCCCATTTCCCTATCATACCTAGTTTTAAAAGTATGAATAGTATTTGCTTCCACAACCTGTTCCCCAAGTGCATTCCATTTTTCTACTACTCTCACGCTAAAAGAAAACTTCCTAACATCTCTGTGACTCATCTGAGTTTCCAGTTTCCACCCATGTCCCCTCGTTCTGTTATTATTACGTGTGAACATTTCATCTATTTCCACTTTGTCAATTCCCCTGAGTATTTTATATGTCCCTATCATATCTCCTCTCTCCCTTCTTTTCTCTAGTGTCGTTAGGTTCAGTTCCTTCAGCCGCTCTTCATATCCCATCCCTCGTAACTCTGGGACAAGCCTCGTCGCAAACCTCTGAACCTTCTCCAGTTTCTTTATGTGTTTCTTCAGGTGGGGGCTCCATGATGGCGCGGCATACTCTAAGACGGGTCTCACGTAGGCAGTGTAAAGCGCCCTAAAAGCTTCCTCATTTAGGTTTTTGAATGAAGTTCTAATTTTCGCCAGTGTAGAGTACGCTGCTGTCGTTATCCTATTTATATGTGCCTCAGGAGTTAGATTAGGTGTCACATCCACTCCCAGGTCTCTTTCTCGAATCGTTACAGGTAGGTAGTTCCCCTTCATTGTGTACTGTCCCTTTGGTCTCCTGTCACCTGATCCCATTTCCATAACTTTACATTTACTGGTGTTAAACTCCAGTAGCCATTTCCCTGACCATCTCTGCAGCATGTTTAAGTCCTCTTGGAGGATCCTACAATCCTCGTCTGTCACAACTCTTCTCATTAATTTTGCGTCATCTGCAAACATTGACATGTATGATTCCACTCCTGTAAACATATCATTTACGTAAATTAGAAAGAGGATTGGTCCCAGCACCGATCCTTGAGGTACTCCACTTGTTACTGTTCGCCAGTCCGACTTTTCGCCCCTTACCATTACCCTCTGGCTCCTTCCTGTTAGGTAGTTCTTCACCCATACTAGGGCCTTTCCGCTTACTCCTGCCTGCCTCTCAAGTTTGTATAGCAGTCTCATGTGCGGTACCGTATCAAAGGCCTTTTGGCAGTCAAGAAATATGCAGTCTGCCCAGCCTTCTCTGTCCTGCCTTATCCTTGTTACTTTATCATAGAATTCTAAAAGGTTTGTTAGGCATGATTTCCCTGTCCAGAACCCATGTTGGTGCTTGTTTACAAACCCAATGCTCTCCAGGTGCTCAACAAGTCTTAGCCTAATTATTCTTTCAAGTATTTTGCAGGGGATGCTTGTCAGTGATACGGGTCTGTAGTTAAGTGCCTCCTCCCTATCACCTTTTTTGAAAATCGGTACGGCATTTGCCTCCTTCCAGCAACTGGGCAATTCTCCCGACATAAGTGACTCATTAAAGATCATTGCCAGAGGCACGCTGAGAGCCTGCGCTGCCTCTTTAAGTATCCACGGTGATACTTTGTCTGGTCCAACAGCTTTATTTGCATCCAGTGTTGTCAACTGTTTCATTACATCCTCTGCTGTCACCTCTATATCTGATAGTCTTTCATCTTGTGTAATCTCTTCTAACAAAGGGAGCTGCTCAGGCTCGGTTGTGAACACTCCTTGGAATTTTGCATTCAGTACCTCGCAGATTTCCTTGTCGCTTTCTGTATATGCCCCTTCTGTTTTCCTCAGTCTTGTCACTTGGTCATTTACCGACAACTTCCTTCTTATATGGCTATGTAGTAATTTTGGTTGCTTTTTCGCTTTGACTGCAATATCATTCTCATAATTTCTTTCCGACACTCGTCTTATGTTAATGTAATCATTCCTAGCTCTGTTACATCTAATCCTGTTGTCCTCTGTCCTTTGTCTTCTGTACTTCCTCCACTCCCTCCTGCTTCTCACCTTTGCTTCCTGACACTGTCTATTAAACCATGTGTGTGTGTGTGTGTGTGTGTGTGTGTGTGTGTGTGTGTGTGTGTGTGTGTGTGTGTGTGTGTGTGTGTGTGTGTGTGTGTGTGTGTGTGTGTGTGTGTGTGTGTGTGTGTGTGTGTGTGTGTGTGTGTGTGTGTGTGTGTGTGTGTGTGTGTGTGTGTGTGTGTGTGTGTGTGTGTGTGTGTGTGTGTGTGTGTGTGTGTGTGTGTGTGTGTATTTTGGTCATGAATTTGTGTACACTTTTGAATGGGAGTACTCACCTATTTGTACTCGCTTAGTTGGGGTTGCGGGGGTCTGGCTCTTTGGTCTGGCTCTTTAGAATGCCAGACAGAACACAGAGAGTAACAGTCAGTCAAATAAAATCGAGTCCAAGCGCAGTTAAAAGTTTTGTACCTCAAGGTACAAAACCACTCCTTGCACCAAGCAGTGGTGCAAGGTCCTTGCACCACTGCTTTTCCTTATTCTCATATCAGATATAGACTAAAATACAAGTCACAGCTTCTTGTCATCCTTTGCAGATGACACCTCTTAACACCGAAAGTTACCTCTGCTGAAGACATTGAAAAACTGCAAGCAGATATTAATAAAGTTTACGATTGGGCAACAGAAAATACAATGATGTTTGACAGTGATAAATTCCAGGTACTCAGGTACAGTAAAAATGAGGATCCGAAACATAATACAGGGTACAAAACACAATCAAATCTGCACATAGTAGGAAAACAGCATGTCAAGGATTTGAGAATAATGATGTCTGACGACCTAACGTTTATTGAGCAAATATTGCATCAGCCAGATAAATTATAGGATGTATTACAAGAACTTTCAAATTCAGGGATCCTATCACAATGGTTGTACTAATCAAATCACTTGCGTTGTCCTGTCTCGAGTACTGCTCAGTACTCACTTCCCCCTTCAGAGCAGGAGAGATTGTTGAAATGACGGGAATACAGAGAACATATACGGCACGCATAGACGCGATAAAGCACCTAAATTATTGGGATCTTTTCAAAGCTCTCCAAATGTACTCACTAGAAAGGAGAAGAGAGAGAGAGATATCAAATAATATACAAGTGGAAAGTACTGGAGGGCTAGGTACCAAATCTCCACAATAAAATACCAACGTACTGGAGTGAACGATATGGAAGAAAATGAGGAATTGAACCAATGAAGAGCAGAGGTGCTATAGGCACAATCAGAGAACACTATATAAACATCAGAGGTCCATAGTTGTTCAACATCCTCCCAGCGAATATAAGAAATATTGTGGCAAGAACCGTTGACATCTTCAACAGAAAACTTGATAGTTTTCTTCTAGAAGTACCGGACCAACCGGGCTGTGGTGGGTATGTGGGCCTGCGGGCCGCTCCAAGCAACAGCCTGCTGGACCAAGTGCTTACAAGTCAAGCCTGGCCACGGGCCGGGCTTGGGGGAGTAGAAGAGCTCACAGAACCCCATCAAGCAGGTAATGGAGTTCATTCACATGAATGTTTGTACACACACCTGTACACAAATGTACACAAATTTGTGTACATTTGCTTCTATATACAACTCTGAACGTACACATGGCAGGTTGATGTGTACACCTCTTGACCGCTGTGCAGACGCCCAGATCAAAATGCACATCTCTGTATCAACATGTACACACCAGGATCAATGTACATATCTCTGTATCGACATGTACACACCAGGATCAATGTACACATCTCTGTATCAACATGTACACTCCAGGATCAATGTACACATCTCTGTATCAACATTTACACACCAGGATCAATGTACACATCTCTGTATCAACATGTACACTCCAGGATCAATGTACACATCTCTGTATCAATATGTACACACCAGGATCAATGTACACATCTCTGTATCAACATGTACACATCAGGATCAATGTACACATCTCTGTATCAACATGTACACTCCAGGATCAATGTACACATCTCTGTATCAACATGTACACACCAGGATCAGTGTTCACATCTCTGTATCAACATGTACACACTAGGATCAATGTACACATCTCTGTATCAATATGTACACACCAGGATCAGTGTACACATCTCTGTATCAACATGTACACACTAGGATCAATGTACACATCTCTGTATCAATATGTACACACCAGGATCAGTGTACACATCTCTGTATCAACATGTACACACTGGGGATCAATGTACACATCTCTATATCAACATGTACACACTAAGATCAATTTACACATCTCTATATCAATGACATGTACTTGCCATGATCAATGTCTTCATCTCTAATTGATCCTGTACAAGATGCGATGATTGAGCACATTTATGGATCACTGTACACAGGGGTATAGTTAGAGCGCACATCCCCCCCCCCCCCCCACGCTACCGGCGATCACCACAGACAGCCATTCTGTTAGCAATATTATTTAGCACGCCCATAACTCGACGGGCGCGCGCATTCCTCACTTTACCATCTGCCCTCCGCTTCTGTTGCTGCTGTTGCTGCTGTTGTTGCTTTTGACGCTGTTGTTACCTGTGTTGCTGTGGTTGTTGTTGATGTTGTTAATGTTGTTGTTTGTCTTGCTGCTGTCTTAGTGCTGCATTTAAATGTGTTACTTCTACTCTTGTTGGAGTATGTGGGAGGAGAGGCTGGGGGGGATGTGTAACTGGGTGGTCGTCCTCTTGAGGGAAATATGGTGGGGGGGGAGACAGGAGACGTCCACCTGTGATCGTCCTCGGATATGTGTGCAGTGGGGGCAGGGTGGAGACGTGCACATATGGTCGTCCTCTGAGATGTATGGGGTGGAAGGAGAGGCAAGCTCTTGACGTGTAGCTGTGGCCGTCCCCTCGGGTGTCACTATCCATATGTGTGTGTGGACAGACTGGCCAGCGGTTTTTATTTATTTATAAAAATGAGCACAATAGAGACAATAAAAATGATCGAACAAAAACCATGACAAATAACAGTACAAATGAACAGAAATTAATCCACACGGACAACAAGCACGGCCCAAAATCATAAAGTCAATAACAGGAATATCACATAAAGAGCAACACAAAAGGAACTACAAAACAAGCATAATACATAAAACATGGCATGTACACAGGAAACACAAAGGAACACACAGGAAGCACAAAGGGTGCACACAGAAAAACATACACAGAACAAGCCAGTGACAAAGGAAGAGAAGAAAGAATAAGAAACCAACACATACACAGGACGCACAGAAACCGGGAACCAAGCACAGAACCACACCCAACGCACACATGAAAAAACACTGAAACACGCAGGAACCGCACACGCGGACATACACCGGAACACACACAGGACCCGGAAAACAGAAACCACAATCACACACCCACAAACAAAAACAACGAAACTTGCAAAAACCGGGAAAAACAGGAACAAAGTCACCAATAATGACGCCTATTTTTCTCTGGAAACTCACTCCGTGGATACCAAAGAACATACTTATTCCAAAGCGGCCACTCCTCATCGGAAGGGCGTACGTTCCCACGGCGATGCGGGCGCTCCATAAACTTCAAAACGACGTCATCAGGCGGCGGTTTTGATCAACCACCGTCATCAGGCGGCGACCGCACCAAAGCAGCGGACATCGTAGACCCCAGAGTTACTGGAGAGGCAGCAACTCCGCCGCCGATGGAACAGGAACCGAGGGCACAAACTCCGCCGGCCACACCAAGGAAGGAGGCTCCACAGGGGACAACACGACAGAGGCCACATCCGGAACAGCATCCACAGGGTCGGGCACTAGCGCATAATCCCCCACTACGGACATCTTTCCACAGGACCACCACAAGGCCTTGGCCCACATCATCAGCCGCACCAGCCACAACAGGAGGATGGACCTCCCCCCCCACGGTGGGGAACCCCCGGCTGGAGAAGAAACAGTGGGAAACATAGAGACACTGTCATCGGCGGCAGCAGCAGGCACGTGAACCTTCGCCACCACCATTGTAGTTGACACCGCCGCCCCAGGTACCACCTCACCAACACTCGCAGACTCGTAATCGTCAAATTCACCTTCATCGGCCCAGGTAGGAGGGAGGTGCCACGAACGCTTGGGAACCGGCCACATATCTTCAGAGCCAGAGTTGGAGCCAGAAACACGGGAAGCGCAGGGGGTGCGCACTTTTGCACGGCGCAAGACATCAGCAGCCTCAACGACAGGGGGAACCGGTCCTACTACAGCAGGAGACCCCCGCCTCCATATCACCTCCCAGCACAGTCGGGACAAACAGCGGGGACGGAGAGACAGGAGCCGCAGGACAAGGCAGAGGGTCAGGCGCAGAAGACGGAGAGACAGGCACAGCAGATGGAGAAGCTGAAGACGGAGAGGGAGCGTCCGGGAGAACAACAGCAGCACCAGGAACCCCACCAGCAGCAGCACATCCAACCGAGGATGGCACAGCCACCGGAGCACAAGCGGTGTGGATGCTAGTCTGGACACCCCTCAGCTTCCCGGAGGAAAGCACATTGAGCCTCACACTCAAAATAGCATCAAACTGCCCAAAATATCGCTCGAGCAGCTCCTCGGGGAATTCAAGGGGCGTACCTTGCACGCTGACAAAAGTGAGGGACCAACATCGGTCCTAGACAACCACCGTACCAGCAGCGTCTGGTAGGGGCAAGGACCGCCCCATGTAACGTCGCAAAACATTCTGTAATCTTCCTCCTCTGCAAACTTCACAATAGCCTGATGCGAAGATACCAATACCACACTATAGATTGCAGCCACGGAGACACGCAGCAGATCACACATAACTAATTCCGCGGCAGGATAATCGGCCCGTCCAGTAAATTCCCACCGAACGAGCCCGCAAAACGGGGAAGGAGAGGCCCCCTTATCATGCAGGCCACATCAACAAATGACGAGTCTGATGGGGTGATCTGTTGGGAACCAAGAAATCCTCGCCCCCCCCCCACCCCCTGAGTGGAAAAGACCCGTAGGTACACACAGAAATCACACTAAAGTGATACATCAAATGAACAAATCTACAAGGGCTGTGACGAGGATTTGAACCTGCATCTGGGAGCATCCCAAACACTGCCTTAATCGACTGAGCTACGACAGGGTTAAAAGAGTTGAAACCGAAGTTCTACTGAACTTACTGGATCCTGTAGCCTCTCCGAGGCACAAACCAGAATTTTACACAACTCCCCCCTGCACCCGAGCTATGTCAATAGGCCGATCTCCCTCTTAGCCCTTACATCGTTACACACAGAGATCACACCAACGTGATGCATCAAATGAACAAATCCACAAGGGCCATGATGAGGATTCGAACCTGCGTCCGGGACGCAGGTTCGAATCCTCGTCACGGCCCTTGTGGATTTGTTAACCCGTAGGTAGCTAAATTAGTGGAAGTTGTGGAAAGCATTTTCTTTCACCACAATCATCTAAGCTCAAGCCTGGCCTTTGGCCGGGCTAGGGGAGTAGAAGAACTCCAAGAGCCCCATGAAGCAGGTATCAAGCAGGCATGCCAGCAATAAGAGAAGAAGCACAGGGAATATAGTAACCAATGGTTTAAAAGACTGTCATAAAAGCAAAATCGAAAAGTAGGAATGAGTGGAAGAAATACAGAGGTTAGAGAATAGTGAAAAATCGGGATAAATGAAACCGGGAAAGGAATGAATACAAAAATACACAAATATGGCTGGAATGAAACTATGAACACAGTCTAAAGTCGAAAAAAACTATGAAACCTCGCCACAGTCTACGTGGTGTGGTGGTAACATATTCGCCTGGCGTTTCGCAAGCGCTGTGGCCTGGGTTCGTATCCTGGCCGGGAAGAATTTACTCGGCGCCAATCCTTAACTGTAGCCTCTGTTCACCCAGCAGAAAATGGGTACCTGGTTGTTAAACGATTTGGCGGGACAATTTGGATTAAGGACCTACCGAAACGTAATGCTTGCTAGTGGCTGTACAAGAATGTAAGAACTTTTGTATATATAAATAAAAAAATTAAAATGCTATTGCCTCTAAAGATAAGACACACCCAGAACTCCTACACAACCACATAAGAAGGAAATTGACAGTGAACGACCAGGTTACGAAAAAGGGGGAGGTGAATATTCAAGAAACAATAGAGGAATTTACGAGGAACTCAATGCCAGCTTGCAGACGATGAGTCACAATAACGTGACTGAAGATATGATGACCAAATCACACATCAGAAAATACAGAGACGACAACGTTTCGGTCAGTCGTGGACCATTATCAAGTCGTGTAACGCCAGCTTCCTTGAAGTGCTCACTGCTGAACCTAAAAAGCTGCTAACCACTTGGACTGGACGGTAAAGCGAGAAGTATGACTTCATATATATATATATATATATATATATATATATATATATATATATATATATATATATATATATATATATATATATATATATATATATATATATATATACATATATATATAAATATATATATATATATATATATATATATATATATATATATATATATATATATATATATATATATATATATATATATATATATATATATATATATACATGAAGTCATACTGTCGCTCTACCGTCCAGTATATACCGTCTACCATATATATATATATATTATTAAATATGACCGAAAAAGTAAGATTAATAATTCTAACACGAATTTCTTTTTTTTTAACACGAATGGAAATTCTGTTGGACGACATATTCGACCTCGAGACACAAAAGAAGGTCACTACCAAAGATACCTTACAAGCAGAACTTATTGCAGAAGGAGGAAAGAATCGAGGCAATTACAGAAGCACCATACTGTCCCCCGAGCTTAAAGCGGCAGCTAAAAGCCTTCGTGAGAACAAGGAGATAGTTGTCAGGAGAGGTGACAAGTCGCCAATATATGTCATTCTTAAAAAAGACGAATATCTGGCGAAAATGAACATCATACTCTCTGACCAAACTAAGTTCCAAAGGGTAACGAAGGACACTACAGCCGAATTAAAAGCAAAGGTCAACAAACTGATCGAAACTGTGAACGCCAAGAAATCCGGACTCCACCTGCCAAAGATCATTGGGGAATATAAACCTGGATATGCGTATGGAAATGTCAAGACACACAAGCCTGGAAACCCACTTCGGCCAATCATTAGCCAGATACCGACACCCACGTACAGACTGGCGAAGCGACTCAACGGCCAGCTGACTCCTTATGTTCCTTGCACCTTCAGCCTGAAGTCTCCAAAGGAATTTGTTGACTTACTGCGGGGCACACGGGCCACAGGGATAAGAGCCTCGTTGGACGTAGAATCGCTGTTTACCAACGTACCTGTGGACGAGACAATCGGAATGATAGCCGACAGAGTGTATCGTGATCCAGCCTGTACTCCTCTTGACATACCAGAAAATATTCTGAGGAAACTACTCCAAGCTTGTACTAAAGAGGCACCCTTCTTGAGCCCGGATGGGTACATGTATAAGCAAGTAGATGGGGTCGCCATGGGTTCTCCCCTAGGTGTCCTGTTTGCAAACTTCTACATGGGTACCATCGAGCAAAAAGTCTTAGTCGACATGAACTTGAAACCGGCCATATACTGCAGGTATGTTGACGACATTTTTACACAGGTACCTGATGTCAGACATCTGCAGGAGCTGAAGGAGGCATTTGAGCAGAGTTCCGTGCTGCGTTTCACTTACGAGATGGAAAAGGATGGGAAGCTGCCCTTTCTAGATGTAACAGTCATGGAAAAGAGCGGAGGTTTCCACACTGCAGTCTACACTAAGGAAACGAACATAGGAATGTGCCTAAATGCCAACAGCGAAAGCCCAGACAGGTACAAGAGGAGTGTTGTTAACGCATATGTCGACCGTGCTCTCAGCCACAGCTCAGAATGGAAGCAAGTCGACGAAGAACTCTGTAGGGTAAGGCAGGTCCTAGTCAACAACGGCTTCTCCAATGGTTTCGTCGAAGACATCATAAGAAGGAAAGTGAAAAGCAATGCAACCTCTGAAAAGACAACTAACACAACACCTATACCCCCCTATTAGACTATTTTACAGGAACTTCTTTTCCACAGCTCATAAAACGGAGGAAAGGGTCCTGAAAGATATTGTTAATAGAAACGTTATCCCTACAGACAAAAATCAGAGGATACAACTGACGATTTACTATAAAACCAGAAAAACGGCCAGCCTACTCATGAGAAACTCTCCAGACACAAAACAGAACGCTTTAAAAGAGACTAACGTCGTCTATGCCTTCAAATGCCCTCTTGGGGACTGTAAGCTCCAAAAAACCCAGTATATAGGCAAGACAACAACATCTCTTTCTAGGCGTTTAACGATGCATAAGCAACAGGGCTCCATTAAGGAACATATAATCTCTTCCCACAACCAAACCATCGCCAGAGAAATCCTAGTAAACAACACAGAAATCATCGATAGATACAGCGATAGCAGGCGGCTTGACGTTTGCGAGGCACTACACATCAAGAAGTCAACACCAGCAATCAACAGCCAATTATTGCACAACTATATTCTACCCACCTCAAGACTCCGCTCCAATATAGAAGCATCAAGAAATATGGACCAATAGGCTTTCTACAAACACTTCTATTCAATACCCATTGTTTCGTGTTCTGTCTTGTGTTGATGAAATTAATACCCTATTAATGCCACCCCTTGTTCTGTCTTGTGTTGATTAATGCGACATCACCCCTTCCACCTCACTCAAATGTAGATATAAAATCGGAGATGCGTAAGTTCTATTCAGTTGTGTATTTGTAAACTAAAGTCTTTGAAAATGTAATAAGTTTTACGAAACGCGCTCGTGTCGCGTCAGACTAGAAATAAAAATGAATTTTGGAGAATTGAGTTTTGATTTACCTCCAACAGTGAAAAGAAATGTACGAAAGATTGAAAAAATTCGTGTTAGAATTATTAATCTTACTTTTTCGGTCTTATTTAATAATATATGTCTACAGGAAAGACTGCTACCAAAATATACTCATATATATATATTAGTATATTTTGGTAGCAGTCTTTCCTGTAGACATATATTATTGAATATGACCGAAAAAGTAAGAAAAGTTTTACGAAACGCGCCCGTGTCGCGTCAGACTAGAAATAAAAATGAATTTTGGAGAATTGATTTTTGATTTACCTCCAACAGTGAAGCGTAATGTACGAAAGATTGAGAAAATTCGTGTTAGAATTATTAATCTTACTTTTTCGGTCATATTCAATAATATATATATATATATATATATATATATATATATATATATATATATATATATATATATATATATATATATATATATATATATATATATATATATATATATATATATATGTCGTACCTAGTAGCCAGAACGCACTTCTCAGCCTATTATGCAAGGCCCGATTTGTCTAATAAGCCAAGTTTTCCTGAATTAATATATTTTCTCTAATTTTTTTCTTATTAAATGATAAAGCTACCCATTTCATTATGTATGAGGCAAATTTTTTTTATTGGAGTTAAAATTAACGTAGATGTATGACCGAACCTAACCAACCCTACCTAACCTAACCTAACCTATCTTTATAAGTTAGGTTAGGTTAAGTTAGGTAGCCGAAAAAGTTAGGTTAGGTTAGGTAGGTTAGGTAGTTGAAAAAACATTAATTCATGAAAACTTGGCTTATTAGGCAAATCGGGCCTTGTATAATAGGCTGAGAAGTGCGTTCTGGCTACTAGGTACGACATATATATATATATATATATATATATATATATATATATATATATATATATATATATATATATATATATATATATATATATAT
Source organism: Procambarus clarkii (assembly GCF_040958095.1). Taxonomy (NCBI): domain Eukaryota; kingdom Metazoa; phylum Arthropoda; class Malacostraca; order Decapoda; family Cambaridae; genus Procambarus; species Procambarus clarkii. Next base: position 3,934,943 of record NC_091226.1, read on the forward strand.
ATATATATATGGTAGACGGTATATACTGGACGGTAGAGCGACAGTATGACTTCATGTATATATATATATACATTTGTATATATACAAATGTATAATTGTCAATTCTTATCTAAACCAAAGATGCATCAAAAACGCCTGGAAATCGAAATGCTTCTGGACGATATCCATAAGCTAGAAGACAACAAAAAAGTCATCACCACTGACACACTTCAAGCTGAACTACTTGCAGAAGCAGGGAAAAAACGAGGAACATATTCATCTACAATCTTAACCCCACGACTCAAAGAAGCAGCGAAACAACTAAAAAATCTGAAAGACGTAACAATAAGAAAAGCCGACAAAACAGCAGCATATGTATTGATTCCTACCCATGAATACATGAACAAAATTAGCGACATCCTAAGTGACGACTCCAAATTTCAACGAATCACGAGGAACCCCGTAGAAGACCTTAAGCGGAAAGTAAACAAAACAATTACAGCAATCAACGCAAAGAAAGGTAGTGTGCATTTCAATAAACTTCAAGGCGACTATGGCTTAGGATATGCCTAAGGCAATGTTAAGACGCATAAACCAGGTAACCCACTACGCCCTATAACCAGCCAAATACCAACCCCAACTTATCACCTGGCAAAGAAACTCAATGAACTCCTAACTCCATACACTCCAAGTAAGTTTAGTCTACAATCATCAGCAGATTTCCTAGAATTGATCAAATCTACCCAGCCCGATGGAATCATCGCTTCCCTGGACGTTGAATCCCTTTTTACCAACGTCCCAGTCGACACAACCATAGGAATGATACTGGACAGAGTATACAGAGACGAGAGCACCCCCAAATTAGACATACCTGAGCCACACTTGAAAAGTCTTCTCGAAGCATGTACAAAGGAAGCCCCTTTCATCAGTCCACAAGGAGACATGTATTTACAAATAGACGGAGTAGCAATGGGCTCCCCCTTAGGAGTTTTATTTGCTAATTTTTATATGGGAACCATCGAAGATAGGGTCTTCAGTAGCAGACAAAAACCAACTGTATACTGCCGTTATGTAGATGACATATTCGTAATAGTAAAAGACTCAGATGAACTAATTGACCTAAAAAGACACCTAGAGAGAGAGTCAGTACTCCGATTTACACATGAAAATAGTGAAAATAACAGTCTGCCATTCTTGGATGTACTAATAACAAAAACAGGAACCTCTTTAAGCACCAACGTATATACCAAGCCCACCAACATAGGATTATGCCTGAACGGTAGAAGTGAGTGCCCCCAAAGATACAAAGCCAGTGTTCTCAATGCTTATATTCGTCGAGCGCTTACCCACTGCTCTGAATGGAGCAACGTGAGTAGAGAGTTTGAAAGAGTAACTCAGGTATTGGTGAACAACGGATATAGCAACGCGGAAATAAACGCTGCTATAAGAAGACACTTGGACCGTTGGTATAATTCAGAACCTAGAACAGAAACCACAACACCCCCAATAAAATTATATTACAAATCAACCATGCACAGTGAACATATAAAAGAGGAAAGAATAATGAAAGAAATAATCCGTAAAGGAGTAAAAAGCACTACTCCTAACCAAAACATAAACCTGATAATATTCTACAAAACCAAGAAGACTTCCGAACTCCTTATCAAAAACAGCCGAAGCCGACGGAGAACCCTCTACAGCAGTCAAGCGTTGTATACATGTACACTTGCCCCCACGAAGGATGTAACCTTCAATGTAAGTACATAGGTATGACGTCGACCAAGCTGACGAGACGTTTGACATGCCATCTTCAATCTGGTGCCCCTAGGAATCACATGAGACAAGCCCATGACATTACTCTAACAAGAGAAATGTTGAACAAGAATACTTGCATAATAGACAAAACCCAAGATTCAAGAAGATTACAAATTCTTGAGGCAATTCACATAAGAATAGAGCGACCTACCATGAACACCCAAATCACGGAACTATTTACTCTACCCACCATGAGAGTAAGGACAAGACAAGAACATATCGATGCCAACACAGAAGACAATGTCCAACATAACAGGCCAATTACACTGGATTAATCTTTGTGTTTAGATAGGAGATGCCTCGTATGGGCCAATAAGCCTTCTGCAGCCCCTATGTTTATCCCTTATAAGAACATAAGAACATAAGAACAAAGGTAACTGCAGAAGGCCTATTGGCCCATACGAGGCAGCTCCTATTCTATAACCACCCAATCCCACTCATATACTTGTCCAACCCGTGCTTGAAACAATCGAGGGACCCCACCTCCACAATGTTACGCGGCAATTGGTTCCACAAATCAACAACCCTGTTACTGAACCAGTATTTACCCAAGTCTTTCCTAAATCTAAACTTATCCAATTTATATCCATTGTTTCGTGTTCTGTCCTGTGTTGATACTTTTAATACCCTATTAATATCCCCCCGGTTATGTCCATTCATCCACTTGTAAACCTCTATCATGTCACCCCTAACTCTTCGCCTTTCCAGTGAATGCAACTTAAGCTTTGTTAATCTTTCTTCATATGAAAGATTTCTAATTTGGGGAATTAACTTAGTCATCCTACGCTGGACACGTTCAAGTGAATTTATATCCATTCTATAATATGGCGACCAAAACTGAACTGCATAATCTAAATGGGGCCTAACTAGAGCAAGATATAGCTTGAGAACCACACCAGGTGTCTTGTTACTAACGCTGCGATTAATAAATCCAAGTGTCCGATTTGCCTTATTACGAACATTTATGCATTGATCCTTTTGTTTTAAATTCTTACTAATCATAACTCCCAGATCCCTTTCGCAATCCGACTTCGCAATCACAACACCATCTAGCTCGTATCTTGTAACTCTATCATCATTACCTAACCTCAGAACTTTACATTTATCAGCATTAAACTGCATCTGCCAATCCTTTGACCATTTCAAAACCCTATCTAGATCAACTTGAAGTGATAGTGAGTCCTCCTCCGAATTAATTTCCCTACCGATTTTCGTATCATCGGCAAATTTGCAAATGTTGCTACTCAAACCTGAATCTAAATCATTTATATATATTATAAACAACAGAGGTCCCAGGACAGAGCCTTGAGGCACTCCACTTACAACATTTTCCCACTCTGACTTGATTCCATTTATACTAACTCTCTGTTTCCTTTGGTATAGCCATGCCCTAATCCAGCTTAATATAGCACCCCCAATACCATGAGACTCTATTTTTTTAATCAGTCTTTCATGTGGCACTGTATCAAAAGCTTTGCTAAAGTCAAGGTATACAACATCGCAATCCTTACCACTATCAACTGCCTCAACAATGCTAGAATAAAAAGATAACAAATTTGTTAAACATGAACGGCCATTTATAAAACCATGTTGCGACTCATTTATTAATTTATGTTTTTCAAGATGAAGACGAATTTTATTTGCTATTATAGATTCGAGTAACTTTCCCACAATAGACGTTAGGCTAATTGGTCGATAGTTAGACGCAAGTGATCTATCTCCTTTCTTAAAAACTGGTATCACATTAGCAACTTTCCAAAACTCTGGCACTCTGCCTGACTCTATTGATTTATTAAATATGGTTGACAGTGGGTCACAAAGCTCCTCTTTGCATTCTTTAAGCACCCTGGCAAACACTTCATCCGGCCCTGGGGATTTGTTTGGTTTGAGTTTTACTATTTGTTTAAGAACATCCTCCCTGGTAACTGCTAAACTCGTCAACCTGTCCTCGTCCCCACCCACATAGACTTGTTCGGCTGAAGGCATATTGTTAAGTTCCTCTTTAGTAAATACAGATACAAAATATTTATTAAAAATACTACTCATCTCTTCATTACTATCTGTTATTTGACCTGTCTCAGTTTTTAATGGACCTATCCTTTCCCTAGTCTTAGTACGATATAACTGAAAAAACCCTTTAGGATTTGTCTTTGCTTGCCCTGCTATGCGAACTTCATAGTTTCTTTTTGCTTTCCTTATCTCTTTTTTAACATAAGAACAAAGGTAACTGCAGAAGGCCTATTGGCCCATACGAGGCAGCTCCTATTCTATAACCACCCAATCCCACTCATATACTTGTCCAACCCGTGCTTGAAACAATCGAGGGACCCCACCTCCACAATGTTACGCGGCAATTGGTTCCACAAATCAACAACCCTGTTACTGAACCAGTATTTACCCAAGTCTTTCCTAAATCTAAACTTATCCAATTTATATCCATTGTTTCGTGTTCTGTCCTGTGTTGATACTTTTAATACCCTATTAATATCCCCCCGGTTATGTCCATTCATCCACTTGTAAACCTCTATCATGTCACCCCTAACTCTTCGCCTTTCCAGTGAATGCAACTTAAGCTTTGTTAATCTTTCTTCATATGAAAGATTTCTAATTTGGGGAATTAACTTAGTCATCCTACGCTGGACACGTTCAAGTGAATTTATATCCATTCTATAATATGGCGACCAAAACTGAACTGCATAATCTAAATGGGGCCTAACTAGAGCAAGATATAGCTTGAGAACCACACCAGGTGTCTTGTTACTAACGCTGCGATTAATAAATCCAAGTGTCCGATTTGCCTTATTACGAACATTTATGCATTGATCCTTTTGTTTTAAATTCTTACTAATCATAACTCCCAGATCCCTTTCGCAATCCGACTTCGCAATCACAACACCATCTAGCTCGTATCTTGTAACTCTATCATCATTACCTAACCTCAGAACTTTACATTTATCAGCATTAAACTGCATCTGCCAATCCTTTGACCATTTCAAAACCCTATCTAGATCAACTTGAAGTGATAGTGAGTCCTCCTCCGAATTAATTTCCCTACCGATTTTCGTATCATCGGCAAATTTGCAAATGTTGCTACTCAAACCTGAATCTAAATCATTTATATATATTATAAACAACAGAGGTCCCAGGACAGAGCCTTGAGGCACTCCACTTACAACATTTTCCCACTCTGACTTGATTCCATTTATACTAACTCTCTGTTTCCTTTGGTATAGCCATGCCCTAATCCAGCTTAATATAGCACCCCCAATACCATGAGACTCTATTTTTTTAATCAGTCTTTCATGTGGCACTGTATCAAAAGCTTTGCTAAAGTCAAGGTATACAACATCGCAATCCTTACCACTATCAACTGCCTCAACAATGCTAGAATAAAAAGATAACAAATTTGTTAAACATGAACGGCCATTTATAAAACCATGTTGCGACTCATTTATTAATTTATGTTTTTCAAGATGAAGACGAATTTTATTTGCTATTATAGATTCGAGTAACTTTCCCACAATAGACGTTAGGCTAATTGGTCGATAGTTAGACGCAAGTGATCTATCTCCTTTCTTAAAAACTGGTATCACATTAGCAACTTTCCAAAACTCTGGCACTCTGCCTGACTCTATTGATTTATTAAATATGGTTGACAGTGGGTCACAAAGCTCCTCTTTGCATTCTTTAAGCACCCTGGCAAACACTTCATCCGGCCCTGGGGATTTGTTTGGTTTGAGTTTTACTATTTGTTTAAGAACATCCTCCCTGGTAACTGCTAAACTCGTCAACCTGTCCTCGTCCCCACCCACATAGACTTGTTCGGCTGAAGGCATATTGTTAAGTTCCTCTTTAGTAAATGCAGATACAAAATATTTATTAAAAATACTACTCATCTCTTCATTACTATCTGTTATTTGACCTGTCTCAGTTTTTAATGGACCTATCCTTTCCCTAGTCTTAGTACGATATAACTGAAAAAACCCTTTAGGATTTGTCTTTGCTTGCCCTGCTATGCGAACTTCATAGTTTCTTTTTGCTTTCCTTATCTCTTTTTTAACATAAGAACAAAGGTAACTGCAGAAGGCCTATTGGCCCATACGAGGCAGCTCCTATTCTATAACCACCCAATCCCACTCATATACTTGTCCAACCCGTGCTTGAAACAATCGAGGGACCCCACCTCCACAATGTTACGCGGCAATTGGTTCCACAAATCAACAACCCTGTTACTGAACCAGTATTTACCCAAGTCTTTCCTAAATCTAAACTTATCCAATTTATATCCATTGTTTCGTGTTCTGTCCTGTGTTGATACTTTTAATACCCTATTAATATCCCCCCGGTTATGTCCATTCATCCACTTGTAAACCTCTATCATGTCACCCCTAACTCTTCGCCTTTCCAGTGAATGCAACTTAAGCTTTGTTAATCTTTCTTCATATGAAAGATTTCTAATTTGGGGAATTAACTTAGTCATCCTACGCTGGACACGTTCAAGTGAATTTATATCCATTCTATAATATGGCGACCAAAACTGAACTGCATAATCTAAATGGGGCCTAACTAGAGCAAGATATAGCTTGAGAACCACACCAGGTGTCTTGTTACTAACGCTGCGATTAATAAATCCAAGTGTCCGATTTGCCTTATTACGAACATTTATGCATTGATCCTTTTGTTTTAAATTCTTACTAATCATAACTCCCAGATCCCTTTCGCAATCCGACTTCGCAATCACAACACCATCTAGCTCGTATCTTGTAACTCTATCATCATTACCTAACCTCAGAACTTTACATTTATCAGCATTAAACTGCATCTGCCAATCCTTTGACCATTTCAAAACCCTATCTAGATCAACTTGAAGTGATAGTGAGTCCTCCTCCGAATTAATTTCCCTACCGATTTTCGTATCATCGGCAAATTTGCAAATGTTGCTACTCAAACCTGAATCTAAATCATTTATATATATTATAAACAACAGAGGTCCCAGGACAGAGCCTTGAGGCACTCCACTTACAACATTTTCCCACTCTGACTTGATTCCATTTATACTAACTCTCTGTTTCCTTTGGTATAGCCATGCCCTAATCCAGCTTAATATAGCACCCCCAATACCATGAGACTCTATTTTTTTAATCAGTCTTTCATGTGGCACTGTATCAAAAGCTTTGCTAAAGTCAAGGTATACAACATCGCAATCCTTACCACTATCAACTGCCTCAACAATGCTAGAATAAAAAGATAACAAATTTGTTAAACATGAACGGCCATTTATAAAACCATGTTGCGACTCATTTATTAATTTATGTTTTTCAAGATGAAGACGAATTTTATTTGCTATTATAGATTCGAGTAACTTTCCCACAATAGACGTTAGGCTAATTGGTCGATAGTTAGACGCAAGTGATCTATCTCCTTTCTTAAAAACTGGTATCACATTAGCAACTTTCCAAAACTCTGGCACTCTGCCTGACTCTATTGATTTATTAAATATGGTTGACAGTGGGTCACAAAGCTCCTCTTTGCATTCTTTAAGCACCCTGGCAAACACTTCATCCGGCCCTGGGGATTTGTTTGGTTTGAGTTTTACTATTTGTTTAAGAACATCCTCCCTGGTAACTGCTAAACTCGTCAACCTGTCCTCGTCCCCACCCACATAGACTTGTTCGGCTGAAGGCATATTGTTAAGTTCCTCTTTAGTAAATACAGATACAAAATATTTATTAAAAATACTACTCATCTCTTCATTACTATCTGTTATTTGACCTGTCTCAGTTTTTAATGGACCTATCCTTTCCCTAGTCTTAGTACGATATAACTGAAAAAACCCTTTAGGATTTGTCTTTGCTTGCCCTGCTATGCGAACTTCATAGTTTCTTTTTGCTTTCCTTATCTCTTTTTTAACATAAGAACAAAGGTAACTGCAGAAGGCCTATTGGCCCATACGAGGCAGCTCCTATTCTATAACCACCCAATCCCACTCATATACTTGTCCAACCCGTGCTTGAAACAATCGAGGGACCCCACCTCCACAATGTTACGCGGCAATTGGTTCCACAAATCAACAACCCTGTTACTGAACCAGTATTTACCCAAGTCTTTCCTAAATCTAAACTTATCCAATTTATATCCATTGTTTCGTGTTCTGTCCTGTGTTGATACTTTTAATACCCTATTAATATCCCCCCGGTTATGTCCATTCATCCACTTGTAAACCTCTATCATGTCACCCCTAACTCTTCGCCTTTCCAGTGAATGCAACTTAAGCTTTGTTAATCTTTCTTCATATGAAAGATTTCTAATTTGGGGAATTAACTTAGTCATCCTACGCTGGACACGTTCAAGTGAATTTATATCCATTCTATAATATGGCGACCAAAACTGAACTGCATAATCTAAATGGGGCCTAACTAGAGCAAGATATAGCTTGAGAACCACACCAGGTGTCTTGTTACTAACGCTGCGATTAATAAATCCAAGTGTCCGATTTGCCTTATTACGAACATTTATGCATTGATCCTTTTGTTTTAAATTCTTACTAATCATAACTCCCAGATCCCTTTCGCAATCCGACTTCGCAATCACAACACCATCTAGCTCGTATCTTGTAACTCTATCATCATTACCTAACCTCAGAACTTTACATTTATCAGCATTAAACTGCATCTGCCAATCCTTTGACCATTTCAAAACCCTATCTAGATCAACTTGAAGTGATAGTGAGTCCTCCTCCGAATTAATTTCCCTACCGATTTTCGTATCATCGGCAAATTTGCAAATGTTGCTACTCAAACCTGAATCTAAATCATTTATATATATTATAAACAACAGAGGTCCCAGGACAGAGCCTTGAGGCACTCCACTTACAACATTTTCCCACTCTGACTTGATTCCATTTATACTAACTCTCTGTTTCCTTTGGTATAGCCATGCCCTAATCCAGCTTAATATAGCACCCCCAATACCATGAGACTCTATTTTTTTAATCAGTCTTTCATGTGGCACTGTATCAAAAGCTTTGCTAAAGTCAAGGTATACAACATCGCAATCCTTACCACTATCAACTGCCTCAACAATGCTAGAATAAAAAGATAACAAATTTGTTAAACATGAACGGCCATTTATAAAACCATGTTGCGACTCAATTATTAATTTATGTTTTTCAAGATGAAGACGAATTTTATTTGCTATTATAGATTCGAGTAACTTTCCCACAATAGACGTTAGGCTAATTGGTCGATAGTTAGACGCAAGTGATCTATCTCCTTTCTTAAAAACTGGTATCACATTAGCAACTTTCCAAAACTCTGGCACTCTGCCTGACTCTATTGATTTATTAAATATGGTTGACAGTGGGTCACAAAGCTCCTCTTTGCATTCTTTAAGCACCCTAGCAAACACTTCATCCGGCCCTGGGGATTTGTTTGGTTTGAGTTTTACTATTTGTTTAAGAACATCCTCCCTGGTAACTGCTAAACTCGTCAACCTGTCCTCGTCGCCACCCACATAGACTTGTTCGGCTGAAGGCATATTGTTAAGTTCCTCTTTAGTAAATACAGATACAAAATATTTATTAAAAATACTACTCATCTCTTCATCACTATCTGTTATTTGACCTGTCTCAGTTTTTAATGGACCTATCCTTTCCCTAGTCTTAGTACGATATAACTGAAAAAACCCTTTAGGATTTGTCTTTGCTTGCCCTGCTATGCGAACTTCATAGTTTCTTTTTGCTTTCCTTATCTCTTTTTTAACATTTCTAACCAGTTGTACGAATTCCTGTTCTAAAGTGACCTCCCCATTTTTAATCCTTTTGTACCAAGCTCTCTTTTTACCTATAAGGTTCTTCAAATTCTTTGTTATCCACTTTGGGTCATTAGTATACGATCTATTCAATTTGTATGGTATACTACGTTCCTGTGCTTTGTTTAGAATATTCTTAAATAAGTTATATATTGAATCCACATCGAAATCCCCATTTAAGTCACCTATCGCTGGGTTCATGTCTCGCTCCAAGACCGGCCCACACCCCATACCCAAGCCTTTCCAATCAATTTGACCCAAAAAATTTCTTAGGCTATTAAAATCAGCTTTTCGAAAATCTGGCACTTTAACAGAATTTTCTCCTACTGGTCTATTCCATTCTATGCTAAATCTGATTTCTTTGTGATCACTGCTCCCTAGCTCACTCCCTATTTCGATGTCATTAATTTGCGTTTCCCTGTTAGTTAACACTAAATCTAAAATATTATTTTCCCGTGTTGGTTCCTTAATGTGTTGCGTAAGAAAGCAATCGTCAATTAATTCTAGAAAATCTTCTGCTTCACTATTCCCTGTTTTGTTCAACCAGTTTATTCCGCTAAAATTAAAGTCACCCATGACATAAATACTGTTAGATCTAGATGCTCTAGATATTTCATCCCATAGATGCTTTGCTTCCATTCTGTCTAAATTTGGTGGCCTATATATTACTCCTATTATAATATTATTAGCTTTTTCGTTTAATTCAATCCAAATAGTTTCTGTGTGTGGCTCTGTTTTGATTCCCTCTTTGAGACTACATTTCAAATTGTCCCTAACATATATGGCTACTCCACCTCCTCGTCTAATATATCTATCTGTGTGAAATAGTTTAAATCCATATATTTGATATTCAGCTAATAGTTCTCTATTTTCTACATTCATCCACGTTTCGGTAAGTGCAATAATATCTATTTTTTCTGTGCAGACAAGAGCATTTAATTCGTTAATTTTATTTCTTAGACTTCTACTGTTAGTGTAATATACCCTAAGTGAATTGTTATTTTGCGGACCTTCTCTTTCCCTGATCGTTTTGCCAATTCCTTTCTCCCACAAACACATACTTTTATTACCTCCTTCCTCCAAATCAATTCCCATACCTCTATCTACTAACAGTTTAAACCCAAACAAACACCTCTAACCACTTCTTCTAGCGAGTTCGCAACAGCAACAACCCCAGCTCTCGATAGATGCACCCCATCACGAGCATACATTTCATTTCTTCCATAGAAGTGTTCCCAGTTGTCTATGAAAGATATTGCATTTGATTTGCAATATCTTTCCAGCCGGCAATTGACACCAAGTGCCCTCGATATCCATTCATTTCCCACTCCCTTTCTTGGAAGAATGCCACATATGATCGGGATTCCTCCCTTGCTCCTAACTAACTCTATGGCTGTTTTATACCTCTGAATCAGTTCCTCACTCCTGACTCGACCAACATCATTTCCTCCCACGCTAATGCAAATAATGGGATTGTTCCCATTACCAGCCATAATATCATTCATGTTGTTTATAATATCACCAATGCCAGCTCCGGGATAGCAAACCCTTAACCTGTTCCCCCTATCTCTAGCACAAAACGTTCTATCCAAATACCTTATCTGGGAATCTCCCACAACTAATGTTTGCTTAGGTACTTCCTTTACTTTCTGAGGGGCCTGCGCTTCCTTTCTCTTCGTTGCTTTCCCTTTTGCGCGATCCACAGTCTCTCCACAGCACTCGTCCTCCAAAACGTCAAATGAATTTGAAGTTGCTATGGCGTTTGAAGGCGGCTTTATCAAAGTCTTCTTAAGGCCCCTGTCTTTCGCAACTCTCCAAGACGAGGTCCCTTTACTGCTGGTACCCTCCTTCGTTACTTCTCGTTGTTTTTTAAGCTGACGCACCTCCTCCCGCAGAGAGTCCAACTCTGTCCTCAGGGCTCCCACTAGAGTCACCAGGTCCTTCACTACAACTTCCATATTGCTATGATAATATAACAACACTCAGGAGCTCCAGTTAACACAACCTCTCACTGTGACTTCACCTGACCGACTGTGACATTTCTAACCAGTTGTACGAATTCCTGTTCTAAAGTGACCTCCCCATTTTTAATCCTTTTGTACCAAGCTCTCTTTTTACCTATAAGGTTCTTCAAATTCTTTGTTATCCACTTTGGGTCATTAGTATTCGATCTATTCAATTTGTATGGTATACTACGTTCCTGTGCTTTGTTTAGAATATTCTTAAATAAGTTATATATTGAATCCACATCGAAATCCCCATTTAAGTCACCTATCGCTGGGTTCATGTCTCGCTCCAAGACCGGCCCACACCCCATACCCAAGACTTTCCAATCAATTTGACCCAAAAAATTTCTTAGGCTATTAAAATCAGCTTTTCGAAAATCTGGCACTTTAACAGAATTTTCTCCTACTGGTCTATTCCATTCTATGCTAAATCTGATTTCTTTGTGATCACTGCTCCCTAGCTCACTCCCTATTTCGATGTCATTAATTTGCGTTTCCCTGTTAGTTAATACTAAATCTAAAATATTATTTTCCCGTGTTGGTTCCTTAATGTGTTGCGTAAGAAAGCAATCGTCAATTAATTCTAGAAAATCTTCTGCTTCACTATTCCCTGTTTTGTTCAACCAGTTTATTCCGCTAAAATTAAAGTCACCCATGACATAAATACTGTTAGATCTAGATGCTCTAGATATTTCATCCCATAGATGCTTTGCTTCCATTCTGTCTAAATTTGGTGGCCTATATATTACTCCTATTATAATATTATTAGCTTTTTCGTTTAATTCAATCCAAATAGTTTCTGTGTGTGGCTCTGTTTTGATTCCCTCTTTGAGACTACATTTCAAATTGTCCCTAACATATATGGCTACTCCACCTCCTCGTCTAATATATCTATCTGTGTGAAATAGTTTAAATCCATATATTTGATATTCAGCTAATAGTTCTCTATTTTCTACATTCATCCACGTTTCGGTAAGTGCAATAATATCTATTTTTTCTGTGCAGACAAGAGCATTTAATTCGTTAATTTTATTTCTTAGACTTCTACTGTTAGTGTAATATACCCTAAGTGAATTGTTATTTTGCGGACCTTCTCTTTCCCTGATCGTTTTGCCAATTTCTTTCTCCCACAAACACATACTTTTATTACCTCCTTCCTCCAAATCAATTCCCATACCTCTATCTACTAACAGTTTAAACCCAAACAAACACCTCTAACCACTTCTTCTAACGAGTTCGCAACAGCAACAACCCCAGCTCTCGATAGATGCACCCCATCACGAGCATACATTTCATTTCTTCCATAGAAGTGTTCCCAGTTGTCTATGAAAGATATTGCATTTGATTTGCAATATCTTTCCAGCCGGCAATTGACACCAAGTGCCCTCGATATCCATTCATTTCCCACTCCCTTTCTTGGAAGAATGCCACATATGATCGGGATTCCTCCCTTGCTCCTAACTAACTCTATGGCTGTTTTATACCTCTGAATCAGTTCCTCACTCCTAACTCGACCAACATCATTTCCTCCCACGCTAATGCAAATAATGGGATTGTTCCCATTACCAGCCATAATATCATTCATGTTGTTTATAATATCACCAATGCCAGCTCCGGGATAGCAAACCCTTAACCTGTTCCCCCTATCTCTAGCACAAAACGTTCTATCCAAATACCTTATCTGGGAATCTCCCACAACTAATGTTTGCTTAGGTACCTTTACTTTCTGAGGGGCCTGCGCTTCCTTTCTCTTCGTTGCTTTCCCTTTTGCGCGATCCACAGTCTCTCCACAGCACTCGTCCTCCAAAACGTCAAATGAATTAGAAGTTGCTATGGCGTTTGAAGGCGGCTTTATCAAAGTCTTCTTAAGGCCCCTGTCTTTCACAACTCTCCAAGACGAGGTCCCTTTACTGCTGGTCTCCTCCTTCGTTACTTCTCGTTGTTTTTTGAGCTGACGCACCTCCTCCCGCAGAAAGTCCAACTCTGTCCTCAGGGCTCCCACTAGAGTCACCAGGTCCTTCACTACAACTTCCATATTGCAATGATAATATAACAACACTCAGGAGCTCCGGTTAACACAACCTCTCACTGTGACTTCACCTGACCGACTTCGAATCCCCCCATGTTTTCACCTTCATTGTATTATCACCTGACCTAATGCGGGTATAAAATCAACTAGTATTGTAAGATCTGTTCACTTGAGAATGAACCATGGAGGTTCGAAACGTCGTGCAAATTATACAAATAAGTGTAATACACTCTATAGTAAATCACTTCTTTTCTTCACCTTAAAAGTACGAAAATGAGTTTTGGAGAACTCCTATTTCAATTAAGCCCTGATGCTAAGAAAATAGTTAGAGGGATAGAAGCCCTAAACCAGAAAATAATAAATACAGAATATGCGGTCATATTCAATGAAAAATGTATATATATATATATATACAATTTGTATATATATATATATATATATATATATATATATATATATATATATATATATATATATATATATATATATATATATGTATTTTTTTTTTTTGAGATATAAACAAGAGTTGTTACATTCTTGTACAGCCACTAGTACGCGTAGCGTTTCGGGCAGGTCCCTGGAATACGATCCCCGTCGCGAAGAATCCTTGTTACAACCAAGTACCCATTTTACTGTTGAGTTAAACAGAGTCTACAGTTAAGGATTTGCGCCCAGTAAATCCTCCCCGGCCAAGATACGAACCCATGACAAAGCGCTCGCGGAACGCCAGGCGAGTGTCTTACCACTACACCACGTAATGTGATGGCTATAATATAATCGTAAAGGCTTGGGGCTTTCTCCTGATAGTTTCCTTTCCATTGCCAGAAGCGGAGGTTACCCAAGATGAGATATTTATCATATATTGAGACAACAGAAAGGATACAACTAGCGTCACTAGACGAAACTGAAGCTATTGGATCAGACAACATATCACTATGTATGTTAGAAGAAGGAGTAAAGGCCAATTATCGAATCTCTCGCGATCATCTTTAATGAGTCACTTATAAAGGGAGAACTATTTTAATTTTCTAAGAATTACCATGCTGCTGGAAGAATGCTATTACCATGCTGCTGGAAGAAGACAAATGTAATACAATCCCTCGCAATTATGGATTCGTGCCATAATTGCGATGGATTGGGTATGATGAGAAACCGAAGGAACTAAACCAGACGACGCTAGAAAAGAGGAGGGGGTGGGGGGACAAAATACTTAAGGGGGATTAATAGAGTGCAAAAAGAGGAAATGTTCACAATGAACACCAATAGTACAAGAGGATATGGGTGGAGTCATGGAGATGTTAGAAAGTTTCTTGTAAAATAAGAGTAGTGAGAAAGTGGAATGAACGAAAGGAGTAGGATGTGGTTGCAAACTTCATTAATAATTTTAAAAGTAGATATGATACGAAAATAGGTCGGAAATTACTGCATTAGGCAACAGGCGGTTTGAAAAGCGGGGTCCAAGAGCTAACACCGGTCATCCAGGCACAAATTGTTCAGTACAAATGGATGAGTATTAATAGATGAGCGAGCAAGCAACACACACAGAGACATTAGAAAGAACTTTTTCAGTGTCAGAGTAGTTAGCAAATAGAATGCATTAGGCAGTGATGTGGTGGAGGCTGACTCCATACACAGTTTCAAGTGTAGATATGATAGAGCCCAGTAGGCCTAGGAACCTATACACCAGTTGATTCACGATTGAGAGGCGGGACCAAAGAGCCAAAACTCAACACCTGCAAGTACAATTAGGTGAGTACATACGCACACAAACTTGTCACCAACAGCGTCATACTAATATGCTTGCGGTGTTCAAAATTGAATTACCCTGAACTATTTCCATGAGGCACTTGGGGGATTTTAGGCTTAATTGTCTATTACGCGTATAGTATTGCGAGATACTAATTATTTGCTATATAACTGAACCTTTGAAACACACCTCGTTTATACACGCATACTCTTTTTAATTTAATATTCCTAATTGGACGTTTGCTGCTGATCTGTACACTATAAGTGTTATTTATAAACCTATTTCAGGCCGGCCTATTTCACACTCGCTCTCGGATAAAGGTGGACGATTTTCCCACTCTTAACCTTGTGAAAGATGATGGTTAGGGCACCTGTTCTAGTGGCTCCGCTAACAAGAGGGGGTTCGGGGGGGGGGGGGGGCTTAGATACCACTATTTATCGAGCGTGCTCATTATATCTTTCCTTTGATTATGCTAATTAGCCTCGTAGTGAGTGCCCCGGACGCTGCCGGCCCCTAATTAATCTATTTATAATTGGTTATCTCGTTTGTTCTGATTGTAAACAACGGTAACGTTTTGCGTTCGTTAAGATAAACTGTTGATATCCTTCATAAAATGTGGAATATGTCAGGAAAAAAAGAATGTGGTGTGTTGGGGGGGGGGGGGGGGTAGAGCATGGTTCTGTGTGGGGGAGGGAGGAAGATATTTTGAAGAGGAATATATCAGCATAGACTGTGTTGTGACAGAACAAGATGCCACAATTGTTATCCCCCCCCCCCAGTCCCATAATCCCCTCCCCTCCTCTCTCTCCTTTCACCTCCGTCTCTACCCCCTTCCATCCTCTCCTCTCTCCCACCTCTCTTCCCACCACCCCTTACACTGAATTAGCCATTAACGCGAAACTACTCCCACGAGATAGTCACAAGTTGAAGGGGTGTACAGAGATCTCGAAATGTTCTTTGCTCACGCGAAATTCAGATTTTGCGGGTTGTTTTTTCATGACACGTCAGTAATTTGTGAGAGGGGCGTTCACGGAAAAGAGAGGGAGAGAATTGTTTTCTTTAGAAGGTCTACCTACCTTATGTCTACCTTCTGTCTTTAGCCAGGCTTATTGCTTGGTGATCTGATCATCCAGGCTGTTGGACGCCGCAGGGTGACGTACGAGTCACGGACTGCTCAATCAGACATCATTTGTGGAGGTATTTTATCAAGTTCTCTTTTGAACAATGTGAGAGGTTAGGTCGATTAATAAAGCAACAGTTAATAACACGAGGACAACAGCTAATAACGCGAGGTCAACAGCTAATAACGCGAGGTCAACAGTTAATAACACGAAAACAACAGTTAGCAACACGAGGACAACAGCTACTAACGCGAAGACAACAGCTAATAACGCAAGGACAACAGCTAATAACGCAAGGACAACAGCTAATAACACGAGGATAACAGTTAATAACACGAGGACAACAGTTAATAATGCGAAGACAACAGATAATAACACGAAGTCAACAGATAATAACACGAGGACAACAGATAATAACGCGAGGTCAAAAGCTAATAACACGAGGACAAGAGTTAATAACGCAAGGACAACATATAATAACACGAGGTCAACAGCTAATAACGCGAGGTCAACAGTTAATAACGCGAGGACAACAGCTAATAACGCGAAGTCAACAGCTAATAACGCGAGGTCAACAGCTAATAACGCGAGGTCAACAGCTAATAACGCGAGGTCAACAGATAATAACACGAGGTCAACAGATAATAACACGAGGACAACAGATAATAACACGAGGACAACAGATAATAACACGAGGTCAACAGATAATAACACGCAGACAACAATTAATACCGCGAGGACAACAGCTAACAACACGAGGGCAACATTTAATAATGCGAGGACAACAGACAACAACACGAGGACAACAGCTATTAACGCAAGGACAACAGCTAAAAACACGAAGACAACAGATAATAACACGAGGTCAACAGATAATAACACGAGGTCAACAGATAATAACACGAGGTCAACAGATAATAACACGAGGACAACAGATTATAACGCGAGGACAACAGGTAATAACACGAGGTCAACAGATAATATCACGAGGACAACAGATAATAACAAGAGGACAACAGCTAATACCGCGAGGTCAACAGCTATTAACGCGAGGTCAACAGATAATAAAGCGAGGACAACAGATAATACCACGAATACAACAGATAATAACACGGGGACAACAGATCATAACACGAGGACAAACAGCTAATAACGCGAAGTCAACAGCTAATAACGGGAGGTCAACAGCTAATAACGCGAGGTCAACATAAAAACACGAGGTCAACAAATAATAAAACGAGAACAACAGATAATAACGCGAGGACAACAGCTAATAACGCGAGGTCAACAGCTAATAACACGAGGACAACAGCTAATAACGAAAGGCCAACAGCTAATAACGCGAGGTAAACAGCTAGTAACACGAGGACAACAGCTAATAATGCGAAGACAACAGATAATAACACGACGTCAACAGATAATAACACGAGGACAACAGATAATAACGCGAGAACAACATCTAATAACGCGAGGTCAACAGCTAATAACACGAGGACAACAGTTAATAACGCGAGGACAACAGATAATAAACCGAGGTCAACAGCTAATAACGCTAGGTCAACAGCTAATAACACGAGGACAACAGTTAATAACGCAAGGACAATAGATAGTAACACGAGGTCAACAGCTAATAACGCGAGGTCAACAGTTAATAACGCGAGGACAACAGATATTACCACGAAGAAAACAGATAATAACACGGGGACAACAGATAATACCGCGAGGACAACAGCTAATAACGCGAGGACAACAGCTAATAACGCCAAGTCAACACCTAATAACGCGAGGTCAACCGTTAACAACACGAGGTCAACAGATAATAACACGAGGTCAACATAATAACACGAGTACAACAGATAATAACGCGAGGACAACAGCTAATAACGCAAGGTTAACCGCTAATAACGGGAGGTCTACAGCTAATAACACGAGGACAACAGCTAATAACGCGTGGGCAACACCTAATAACACGAGGACAACAGCTAATAACGGGAGGTCAACAGCAAATAACGCGAGGACAACCGTTAACAACACGAGGTCAACAGATAATAACACGAGGTCAACAGATAATAACACGAGTACAACAGATAATAACGCGAGGACAACAGATAATAACGCGAGGACAACAGCTAATAACGCGAGGCCAACAACTAATAACACGAGGACAACAGTTATTAACGCAAGGACAACAGATAATAACGCGAGGACAACAGATAATAAAAGGAGTCCAACAGATAACAACGCGAGGACAAAAGATAATAACGCGAAGACAACAGGTAATAACACGTGGACAACAGATAATAACGCGAGGACAACAGATAATAACACGAGGTCAACAGATAATAACGCGAAGTCAATAGCTAAATCCGCGAGGTCAACAGCTAATAACACGAGGATAATAGTTAATAACGCGAGGACAACAGCTAATAAAGCGAGGACAACAGCTAATAACGCAAGGTCAACCGCTAATAACGCGAGGTCTACAGCTAATAACACGAGGACAACAGCTAATAACGCGTGGGCAACACCTAATAACACGAGGACAACAGCTAATAACGGGAGGTCAACAGCAAATAACGCGAGGACAACAGGGAATAACACGAGGACAATAGCTAATACCACGATATCAGCAGCAAATAACGCGAAGTCAACAGTTAATAACGCGAGGACAACAGATAATAACACGAGGACAACAGATAATAACGCGAGGACAACAGCAAATAACGCGAAGTCAACAGCTAATAACGCGAGGTCAACAGCTAATAATGCGAGGTCAACAGATAATATCACGTGGTCAACAGAAAATAACACGAGGACAAGAGATAATAACACGAGGACAACAGCTTATAACGCGAACTCAAAAAGCTAATAACGCGAGGTCAACAGCTAATAACGCGAGGACAACAGCTAATAACGCGAGGTCAACAGCTAATATCGCAAGTCAACAGATAATAACGCGAGGTCAACAGCTAATAAAACGAGGACAACAGTTAATAACGCGAGGACAACAGATAATAACACGAGGACAACAGATAAGAACGCGACGACAACAGCTAATAACGCGAGGTCAACAGGAAATAACTCGAGGACAACAGTTATTAACGCGAGGACAACAGATAATACCATGAGGTCAACAGCTAATAATGCGAGATCAACAGTTAATAAAGCGAGGACAACAGATAAAACCACGAGGACAACAGATTATAACGCGAGGACAACAGGTAATAACAAGAGGTCAACAGATAATATCACGAGGACAACAGATAATAACAAGAGGACAACAGCTAATACCGCGAGGTCAACAGCTATTAACGAGAGGTCAACAGATAATAAAGTGAGGACAACAGATAATACCACGAATACAACAGATAATAACACGGGGACAACAGATAATAACACGAGGACAAACAGCTAATAACGCGAAGTCAACAGCTAATAACGGGAGGTCAACAGCTAATAACGCGAGGTCAACAGATAAAAACACGAGGTCAACAAATAATAAAACGAGAACAACAGATAATAACGCGAGGACAACAGCTAATAACGCGAGGTCAACAGCTAATAACACGAGGACAACAGTTAATAACGCGAGGACAACAGCTAATAACGAAAGGCCAACAGCTAATAACGCGAGGTAAACAGCTAGTAACACGAGGACAACAGCTAATAATGCGTAGACAACAGATAATAACACGACGTCAACAGATAATAACACGAGGACAACAGATAATAACGCGAGAACAACATCTAATAACGCGAGGTCAACAGCTAATAACACGAGGACAACAGTTAATAACGCGAGGACAACAGATAATAACCCGAGGTCAACAGCTAATAACGCTAGGTCAACAGCTAATAACACGAGGACAACAGTTAATAACGCAAGGACAATAGATAGTAACACGAGGTCAACAGCTAATAACGCGAGGTCAACAGTTAATAACGCGAGGACAACAGATATTACCACGAAGAAAACAGATAATAACACGGGGACAACAGATAAAACCGCGAGGACAACAGGTAATAACGCGAGGACAACAGCTAATAACGCCAAGTCAACACCTAATAACGCGAGGTCAACCGTTAACAACACGAGGTCAACAGATAATAACACGAGGTCAACAGATAATAACACGAGTACAACAGATAATAACGCGAGGACAACAGATAATAACGCGAGGACAACAGCTAATAACGCGAGGCCAACAACTAATAACACGAGGACAACAGTTATTAACGCAAGGACAACAGATAATAACGCGAGGAAAACAGATAATAAAAGGAGTCCAACAGATAACAACGCGAGGACAAAAGATAATAACGCGAAGACAACAGGTAATAACACGTGGACAACAGATAATAACGCGAGGACAACAGATAATAACACGAGGTCAACAGATAATAACGCGAAGTCAATAGCTAAATCCGCGAGGTCAACAGCTAATAACACGAGGACAATAGTTAATAACGAGAGGACAACAGCTAATAAAGCGAGGACAACAGCTAATAACGCAAGGTCAACCGCTAATAACGCGAGGTCTACAGCTAATAACACGAGGACAACAGCTAATAACGCGTGGGCAACACCTAATAACACGAGGACAACAGCTAATAACGGGAGGTCAACAGCAAATAACGCGAGGACAACAGGGAATAACACGAGGACAATAGCTAATACCACGATATCAGCAGCAAATAACGCGAAGTCAACAGTTAATAACGCGAGGACAACAGATAATAACACGAGGACAACAGATAATAACGCGAGGACAACAGCAAATAACGCGAAGTCAACAGCTAATAACGCGAGGTCAACAGCTAATAATGCGAGGTCAACAGATAATATCACGTGGTCAACAGAAAATAACACGAGGACAAGAGATAATAACACGAGGACAACAGCTTATAACGCGAAGTCAAAAAGCTAATAACGCGAGGTCAACAGCTAATAACGCGAGGACAACAGCTAATAACGCGAGGTCAACAGCTAATATCGCAAGTCAACAGATAATAACGCGAGGTCAACAGCTAATAAAACGAGGACAACAGTTAATAACGCGAGGACAACAGATAATAACACGAGGACAACAGATAAGAACGCGACGACAACAGCTAATAACGCGAGGTCAACAGGTAATAACTCGAGGACAACAGTTATTAACGCGAGGACAACAGACAATACCATGAGGTCAACAGCTAATAATGCGAGATCAAAAGTTAATAACGCGAGGACAACAGATAAAACCACGAGGACAAGAGATAATAACACGGGGACAACAGATAATAACGCGAGGACAACAGTTCATAACGCGAAGTCAACAGCTAATAACGCGAGGTCAACAGCTAATAACGCGAGGTCAACAGATAATAACACGAGGTTAACAGATAATAACACTAGGACAACAGATAATAACGCGAGGACAACAGCTAATAACGCGAAGTCAACAGCTAATAACGCGAGATCAAAAGCTTATAACACGAGGACAACAGTTAATAACGCGAGGACAACAGATAATAACGTGAGATCAACAGCTAATAACGCGAGGAACACAGATAACAACACGATGTCAACAAATTATAACACGAAGTCAACAGATAATAACGCGAGGACAACAGATAATAACAAGAGGTCAACAGGTAATACAACGAGGATAACAGATAATAACGCGAGGACAACAGATAATAACACGAGGTCAACAGCTAATAACGCGAGGAACACCGCTAATAACGCGAGGTCAACAGCTAATAACGCAAAGTCAACAGCTAATAACGCCAGGTCAACAGCTAATATCGCAAGTCAACAGCTAATAACGCGAGGTCAACAGCTAGTAAAACGAGGACAACAGTTAATAACGCGAGGACAACAGATAATAACGCGAGGACAACAGATAACAACACTATGTCAACAGATTATAACACGAAGTCAACAGATAATAACGCGAGGACAACAGATAATAACACGAGGTCAACAGGTAATACAACGAGGACAAAAGATAATAACACGAAGACAACAGATAATAACACGAGTTCAACAGATAATAACGCGAGAACAACAGATCATAACTCGAAGACAACAGATAATAACACGAGGACAACAGATAATACCACGAGGACAACAGTTAATACCGCAAGGTCAACAGCTAATAACGCGAGGTCAACAGTTAATAACGCAAGGACAACAGATAATATCACGAAGACAAAAGATAATAACACGGGGACAACAGATAATAACGCGAGGACAACAGCTAATAACGTGAAGTCAACAGCTAATATTGGGAGGTCAACAGCTAATAACGTGAGGTTAACAGATAATAACACGAGGTCAAAAGATAATAACACGAGGACAACAGATAATAACGCGAGGACAACAGTTATTAACGCGAAGTCAACAGCTAATAACGCGAGGTAAACAGCTAATAACACGAGGACAACAGTTAATAACGCGAGGACAACAGATAATAACACGAGGACAACAGTTAATAACGCAAGGCTAACGGCTAATAACGCGAGGTCAATAGCAAAAAACACGATGACAACTGTAAATAACGCGAGGACAATAGATAATAATGCGAAGACAACAGCTAATAACTCGAGGACAACAGATATTAACGCGAGATCAACAGCTAGTAACGCGAGGTCAACAGCTAATAACACGAGGACAACAGTTAATAACGCAAGTACAACATAATAACGCTAAGACAACAGATAATAACACGAAGACAACAGATAATAACACGAGGACAACAGTTTATAACGGAAGGACAAGAGATAATAATGCGAGGACAACAGATATTAACACGAGTTCAACAGATAATAACGCGAGGACAACAGATTATAACGCGAAGACAACAGATAATAACACGAGGTCAATAGATAATAACACGAAGTCAACAGATAATAACGCGAGGACAACAGATAATAACACGAGGTCAACAGGTAATAACACGAGTTCAACAGATAATAACGCGAGGACAACAGCTAATAACACAAGATCAACCGATAATAACGCGAGGTCAACAGCTAATAACACGAGGACAACAACTAATAACAGGAGGTTAACAGCTAATAACACGAGGACAACAGCTAATAACGCGAGGTCAACAGCAAATAAAGCGAGGTCAACAGCTAATAACGCGAGGACAACAGCTAATAACGCGAGGTCAACAGCTAATAACACGAGGACAACAGCTAATATCACGATGTCAACAGCTAATAACACCAGGTCAACAGTTAATAACGCGGGGACAACATATAATAAAACGAGCACAACAGATAATAACGCGAGGACACCATCTAATAACGCGATGTCAACAGCTAATAACGCGAGGTCAACAGCAAATAATGCGAGGTCAAAAGATAATAACACGAGTTCAACAGATAATAACACGAGGACAACAGATAATAAAGCGAGGACAACAGCTTATAACGCAAAGTCAACAGCTAATAACGTGAGGTCAACAGGTAATAACGCGTGGAACACCGCTATTAACTCGAGGTCAACAGCTAATAACGCAAAGTCAACAGCTAATAACGCGAGGTCAACAGCTAATAAAACGAGGACAACAGTTAATAACGCGAAGACAACAGATAATAACTCGAGGACAAGAGATAAGAACGCGACGACAACAGCAAATAACGCGAATTCAACAGCTAATAACGCGAGGTCAACAGGTAATAACTGGAGGACAACAGTCAATAACGCGAGGACAACAGATAATAACAAGAGGACAACAGCTAAGAACGCAAGGTCAACAGCTAATAACGCGAGGTCAGCAGCTAATAATGCGAGTTCAACAGATAATAACACGAGGTCAACAGATAATAACACGAGGTCAACAGATAATAACACGAGGACAACAGTTAATAACGCAAGGCTAACGGCTAATAACGCGAGGTCAATAGCAAAAACACGATGACAACAGTAAATAACGCGAGGACAATAGATAATAATGCGAAGACAACAGCTAATAACTCGAGGACAACAGATATTAACGCGAGATCAACAGCTAGTAACGCGAGGTCAACAGCTAATAACACGAGGACAACAGTTAATAACGCAAGTACAACATAATAACGCTAAGACAACAGATAATAACACGAAGACAACAGATAATAACACGAGGACAACAGTTTATAACGGAAGGACAAGAGATAATAATGCGAGGACAACAGATATTAACACGAGTTCAACAGATAATAACGCGAGGACAACAGATTATAACGCGAAGACAACAGATAATAACACGAGGTCAATAGATAATAACACGAAGACAACAGATAATAACGCGAGGACAACAGATAATAACACGAGGTCAACAGGTAATAACACGAGTTCAACAGATAATAACGCGAGGACAACAGCTAATAACACAAGATCAACCGATAATAACGCGAGGTCAACAGCTAATAACACGAGGACAACAACTAATAACAGGAGGTTAACAGCTAATAACACGAGGACAACAGCTAATAACGCGAGGTCAACAGCAAATAAAGCGAGGTCAACAGCTAATAACGCGAGGACAACTACTAATAACGCGAGGCAAACAGCTAATAACACGAGGACAACAGCTAATATCACGATGTCAACAGCTAATAACACCAGGTCAACAGTTAATAACGCGGGGACAACATATAATAAAACGAGCACAACAGATAATAACGCGAGGACACCATCTAATAACGCGATGTCAACAGCTAATAACGCGAGGTCAACAGCAAATAATGCGAGGTCAACAGATAATAACACGAGTTCAACAGATAATAACACGAGGACAACAGATAATAAAGCGAGGACAACAGCTTATAACGCAAAGTCAACAGCTAATAACGTGAGGTCAACAGGTAATAACGCGTGGAACACCGCTATTAACTCGAGGTCAACAGCTAATAACGCAAAGTCAACAGCTAACAACGCGAGGTCAACAGCTATTAAAACGAGGACAACAGTTAATAACGCGAAGACAACAGATAATAACTCGAGGACAAGAGATAAGAACGCGACGACAACAGCTAATAACGCGAATTCAACAGCTAATAACGCGAGGTCAACAGGTAATAACTCGAGGACAACAGTTAATAACGCGAGGACAACAGATAATAACAAGAGTACAACAGCTAAGAACGCAAGATCAACAGCTAATAACGCGAGGTCAGCTGCTAATAACACGAGGACAACGTTAATAACGCTAGGACAACAGCTAATAACGCAAAGACAACAGATAATAACTCGAGGACAACAGATAATAACACGAGGACAACTGATAATAACGCGAGGATAACAGCTAATAACGCGAAGTCAACAGCTAATAACGCGAGGTCAACCGCTTATAACGCAAGGTCAACCGCTAAAAACGCGAGGTCAACAGCTAATAACACGAGGACAACAGCTAATAACGCGAGGTCAACAGCTAGTAACGCGAGGTCAACAGCTAATAACACGAGGACAACAGTTAATAACGCAAGTACAACATAATAACGCTAAGACAACAGATAATAACACGAAGACAACAGATAATAACACGAGGACAACAGTTTATAACGGAAGGACAAGAGATAATAATGCGAGGACAACAGATATTAACACGAGTTCAACAGATAATAACGCGAGGACAACAGATTATAACGCGAAGACAACAGATAATAACACGAGGTCAATAGATAATAACACGAAGTCAACAGATAATAACGCGAGGACAGCAGATACTAACAAGAGGTCAACAGGTAATAACACGAGGACAACAGATAATAACGCGAGGACAACAGATATTAACACGAGTTCAACAGATAATAACGCGAGGACAACAGCTAATAACACAAGATCAACCGCTAATAACGCGAGGTCAACAGCTAATAACACGAGGACAACAGCTAATAACAGGAGGTTAACTGCTAATAACACGAGGACAACAGCTAATAACGCGAAGTCAACAGTAAATAAAGCGAGGTCAACAGCTAATAACGCGAGGATAACAGCTAATAACGCGAGGTCAACAGCTAATAACACGAGGACAACAGCTAATACCACGATGTCAACAGCTAATAACACCAGGTCAACAGTAAATAACGCGGGGACAACATATAATAAAACGAGCACAACAGATAATAACGCGAGGACACCATCTAATAACGCGATGTCAACAGCTAATAACGCGAGGTCAACAGCAAATAATGCTAGGTCAACAGATAATAACACGAGTTCAACAGATAATAACACGAGGACAACATATATTAAAGCGAGGACAACAGCTTATAACGCAAAGTCAACAGCTAATAACGTAAGGTCAACAGCTAATAACGCGTGGAACACCGCTAATAACTCGAGGTCAACAGCTAATAACGCAAAGTCAACAGCTAATAACGCGAGGTCAACAGCTAATAAAACTAGGACAACAGTTAATAACGCGAAGACAACAGATAATAACTCGAGGACAACAGATAAGAACGCGACGACAACAGCTAATAACGCGAAATCAACAGCTAATAACGCGATGTCAACAGGTAATAACTCGAGGACAACAGTTAATAACGCGAGGACAACAACTAATAACGCGATGTCAACAGCTAATAACGCGAGGTCAACAGCAAATAATGCGAGGTCAACAGATAATAACACGAGGTCAACATGTAATAACGCGAGGACAACAGCTAGTAACACGAAGTCAACAGTTAATAACGCGAGGACAACAGTTAATAATGCGAAGACAACAGATAATAAAACGAGGACAAAAGTTAAGAACGCGACGACAACAGCTAATAACGCGAATTCAACAGCTAATAACGCGATGTCAACAGGTAATAACTCGAGGACAACAGTTAATAACGCGAGGACAACAGATAATAACAAGAGGACAACAGCTAAGAACGCAAGATCAACAGCTAATAACGCGAGGTCAGCTGCTAATAACACGAGGACAACGTTAATAACGCTAGGACAACAGCTAATAACGCAAAGACAACAGATAATAACTCGAGGACAACAGATAATAACACGAGGACAACTGATAATAACGCGAGGATAACAGCTAATAACGCGAAGTCAACAGCTAATAACGCGAGGTCAACCGCTTATAACGCAAGGTCAACAGCTAATAACGTGAGGTCAACAGGTAATAACGCGTGGAACACCGCTATTAACTCGAGGTCAACAGCTAATAACGCAAAGTCAACAGCTAACAACGCGAGGTCAACAGCTATTAAAACGAGGACAACAGTTAATAACGCGAAGACAACAGATAATAACTCGAGGACAAGAGATAAGAACGCGACGACAACAGCTAATAACGCGAATTCAACAGCTAATAACGCGAGGTCAACAGGTAATAACTCGAGGACAACAGTTAATAACGCGAGGACAACAGATAATAACAAGAGTACAACAGCTAAGAACGCAAGATCAACAGCTAATAACGCGAGGTCAGCTGCTAATAACACGAGGACAACGTTAATAACGCTAGGACAACAGCTAATAACGCAAAGACAACAGATAATAACTCGAGGACAACAGATAATAACACGAGGACAACTGATAATAACGCGAGGATAACAGCTAATAACGCGAAGTCAACAGCTAATAACGCGAGGTCAACCGCTTATAACGCAAGGTCAACCGCTAAAAACGCGAGGTCAACAGCTAATAACACGAGGACAACAGCTAATAACGCGAGGTCAACAGCTAGTAACGCGAGGTCAACAGCTAATAACACGAGGACAACAGTTAATAACGCAAGTACAACATAATAACGCTAAGACAACAGATAATAACACGAAGACAACAGATAATAACACGAGGACAACAGTTTATAACGGAAGGACAAGAGATAATAATGCGAGGACAACAGATATTAACACGAGTTCAACAGATAATAACGCGAGGACAACAGATTATAACGCGAAGACAACAGATAATAACACGAGGTCAATAGATAATAACACGAAGTCAACAGATAATAACGCGAGGACAGCAGATACTAACAAGAGGTCAACAGGTAATAACACGAGGACAACAGATAATAACGCGAGGACAACAGATATTAACACGAGTTCAACAGATAATAACGCGAGGACAACAGCTAATAACACAAGATCAACCGCTAATAACGCGAGGTCAACAGCTAATAACACGAGGACAACAGCTAATAACAGGAGGTTAACTGCTAATAACACGAGGACAACAGCTAATAACGCGAAGTCAACAGTAAATAAAGCGAGGTCAACAGCTAATAACGCGAGGATAACAGCTAATAACGCGAGGTCAACAGCTAATAACACGAGGACAACAGCTAATACCACGATGTCAACAGCTAATAACACCAGGTCAACAGTAAATAACGCGGGGACAACATATAATAAAACGAGCACAACAGATAATAACGCGAGGACACCATCTAATAACGCGATGTCAACAGCTAATAACGCGAGGTCAACAGCAAATAATGCTAGGTCAACAGATAATAACACGAGTTCAACAGATAATAACACGAGGACAACATATATTAAAGCGAGGACAACAGCTTATAACGCAAAGTCAACAGCTAATAACGTAAGGTCAACAGCTAATAACGCGTGGAACACCGCTAATAACTCGAGGTCAACAGCTAATAACGCAAAGTCAACAGCTAATAACGCGAGGTCAACAGCTAATAAAACTAGGACAACAGTTAATAACGCGAAGACAACAGATAATAACTCGAGGACAACAGATAAGAACGCGACGACAACAGCTAATAACGCGAAATCAACAGCTAATAACGCGATGTCAACAGGTAATAACTCGAGGACAACAGTTAATAACGCGAGGACAACAACTAATAACGCGATGTCAACAGCTAATAACGCGAGGTCAACAGCAAATAATGCGAGGTCAACAGATAATAACACGAGGTCAACATGTAATAACGCGAGGACAACAGCTAGTAACACGAAGTCAACAGTTAATAACGCGAGGACAACAGTTAATAATGCGAAGACAACAGATAATAAAACGAGGACAAAAGTTAAGAACGCGACGACAACAGCTAATAACGCGAATTCAACAGCTAATAACGCGATGTCAACAGGTAATAACTCGAGGACAACAGTTAATAACGCGAGGACAACAGATAATAACAAGAGGACAACAGCTAAGAACGCAAGATCAACAGCTAATAACGCGAGGTCAGCAGCTAATAACACGAGGACAACAGTTAATAACGCTAGGACAACAGCTAATAACGCAAAGACAACAGATAATAACTCGAGGACAACAGATAATAACACGAGGACAACTGATAATAACGCGAGGACAACAGCTAATAACGCGAAGTCAACAGCTAATAACGCGAGGTCAACCGCTAATAATGCGAGGTCAACAGATAATAACACGAGGTCAACAGATAATAACACGAGGTCAACAGATCATAACGCGTAGACAACAGATAATAACACGAGGACAACAGATAATACCTCGAGGACAACAGCTAATACCGCGAGGACAACCGCTTATAACGCAAGGTCAACCGCTAATAACGCGAGGTCAACAGATAATAACACGAGGACAACAGCTAATAACGCGAGGTCAACAGCTAATAACACGAGGACAACAGCTAATAACGCGAGGACAACAACTAATAACGCGAGGTCAACAGCTAATAACGCGAGGTCAACAGCTAATAACACGAGGACAACAGCTAATACCACGATGTCAACAGTTAATAACGCGTGGTCATCAGTTATTAACGCGAGGACAACATATAATAAAGCGAGGACACCAACTAATAACGCGAAGTCAACAGCTAATAACGCGAGGTCAACCGCTAATAATGCGAGGTCAACAGATAATAACACGAGGTCAACAGATAATAACACGAGGACAACAGATAATAACGCGAGGACAACAGCTTATAACGCGAAGTCAACAGCTAATAACACGAGGTCAACAGTTAAAGACTCGAGGAACACCGCTAATAAATCGAGGTCAACAGCTAATAACGCAAAGTCAACCGCTACTAATCCGAGGTCAACAGCTAATAACACGAGGACAACAGCTAATAACGCGAGGTCAACAGCTAATAACACGAGGACAACAGCTAATAACAAGAGGACAACAGCTAATAACGCAAGGTCAACAGCTAATAACGCGAGGTCAGCAGCTAATAACACAAGGACAACAGTTAATAACGCTAGGACAACAGCTAATAACGCGAATTCAACAGCTAATAACGCGAGGTTAACAGCTAATAATGCGAGGTCAACAGATAATAACACGAGGTCAACAGATAATAACATGAAGACAACAGATAATATCGCGAGGAAAACAGCACATAACGCGAAGTCAACAGCTAATAACGCGAGGTCAACAGATAATAACACGAGGACAACAGTTAATAACGCGAGGACAACAGATAATAACACGAGTACAACAGATAATAACGCGAGGACAACAGGTAATGACGCGAAGTCAACAGCTAATAACGCGAGGTCAACACGTAATAACTGGAGCACAACAGTTAATTACGCGAGGACAACAGATCATAACAAGAGGACAACAGCTAATAACGCAAAGTCAACAGCTAATAACGCGAGGTCAGCAGCTAATAACACGAGGACAACAGTTAATAACGCTAGGACAACAGCTAATAACGCAAAGACAACAGATAATAACGTGAGGACAACAGAAAATAACACGAGGACAACTGATAATACTACGAGGACAATAGCAAATACCGCGAGGACAACAGCTAATAACGCAATGTCAACCGCTACTAACGCGAGGTCAACAGCTAATAACACGAGGACAACAGCTAATAACGCGAGGTCAACAGCTAATAACACGAGGACAACAGCTAATAACAAGAGGACAACAGCTAATAACGCAAGGTCAACAGCTAATAACGCGAGGTCAGCAGCTAATAACACAAGGACAACAGTTAATAACGCTAGGACAACAGCTAATAACGCGAATTCAACAGCTAATAACGCGAGGTCAACAGCTAATAATGCGAGGTCAACAGATAATAACACGAGGTCAACAGATAATAACATGAAGACAACAGATAATATCGCGAGGACAACAGCACATAACGCGAAGTCAACAGCTAATAACGCGAGGTCAACAGATAATAACACGAGGACAACAGCTAATAACGCGAGGACAACAGATAATAACACGAGTACAACAGATAATAACGCGAGGACAACAGCTAATGACGCGAAGTCAACAGCTAATAACGCGAGGTCAACACGTAATAACTCGAGCACAACAGTTAATAACGCGAGGACAACAGATAATAACAAGAGGACAACAGCTAATAACGCAAGGTCAACAGGTAATAACGCGAGGTCAGCAGCTAATTACACGAGGACAACAGTTAATAACGCTAGGACAACAGCTAATAACGCAAAGACAACAGATAATAACGTGAGGACAACAGATAATAACACGAGGACAACTGATAATACTACGAGGACAACAGCTCATAACGCGAAGTCAACAGCTAATAATGCGAGGTCAACAGATAATAACACGAGAAACACAAATAATAACACGGGGACAACAGATAATAACTCGAGGATAACAGCTAATAACGCGAAGTCAACAGCTAATAACGCGAGGTCAACAGCTAATATCAGGAAGTCAACAGATAAAAACAACAGGTCAACAGATAATAACACGAGTACAACAGAAAATAACGCGAAGACAACAGATAATAACGCGAGGACAATAGCTAATAAAGCGAAGTAAACAGCTAATAACGCGAGGTCAACAGCTAAAAACACGAGGACAACAGTTAATAACGCGAAGACAATAGATAATAACGCGAGATCAACAGCTAGTAACGCGAGGTCAACAGCTAATAACACAAGGACAACAGTTAATAACGCAAGGATAACACATAATAAAGCGAGGACAACAGATTATAACATGATAACAACAGTTAATACGCAAGGATAAGAGATAATAATGCGAGGACAACAGATAATAACACGAGTTCAACAGATAATAACGCGAGGACAACAGATAATAACGCGAAGACAACCCGGTAATAACACGAGGACAACAGATAATAACGCGAGGACAACAGATAATAACACGAGGTCAACAGATAATAACACAAGGACAATAGCTAATAACGCGAGGTCAACAGCTAATAACACAAGGACAATAGTTAATAACGCGAGGTCAACAGCTAATAACACGAGGACAACAGCTAATAACGCGTGGTAAACAGCTAATAACACAAGGACAACAGTTAATAACGCAAGGACAACATATAATAACGCAAGGACAACAGATTATAACATGATAACAACAGTTAATACGCAAGGACAAGAGATAATAATGCGAGGACAACAGATAATAACGCGAGGACAACAGATAATAACGCGAAGACAACCAGGTAATAACACGAGGACAACAGATAATAACGCGAGGACAACCAGATAATAGCACGAGGTCAACAGATAATAACGCGAAGTTAATAGCTAATAACGCGAGGTCAACAGCTAATAACACAAGGACAATAGTTAATAACGCGAGGACAACCGCTAATAAAGCGAGGACAACAGCTAATAACGCAAGGTCAACCGCTAATAACGCGAGGTCAACAGCTAATAACGCGAGGTCAACTGCTAATAACACGAGACCAACAGCTAATAACGCGTGGTCAACAGCTAATAACGCGAGTACAACAGCTAATAACGCGAGTACAACAGCTAATAACGCGAGGTCAACAGCTAATAACGCGAGGTCAAAACCTAATAAAACTAGGAAAATAGTTCATAACTCGAGGAAAACAGATAATATCACGAGGACAACAGATAATAAAGCGAGGACAAAAGCTAATAACGCGAAGTCAACAGCTAATAACGCGAGGTCAACAGCTAATAATGCGAGATCAACAGTTAATAACGCGAGGACAACAGATAATACCACGAAAACAACAGATAATAACACGGGGACAACAGATAATAACGCGAGGACAATAGTTTTTAACGCGAGGACAACAGCTAATAACACGAGGACAACAGTTAATAACGCGAGGACAATAGGTAATAACGCGAGGACAACAGCTAATAACATGAGGACAACAGTTAATAACGCAAGGACAACAGATAATACCACGAAAACAACAGATAATAACACGGGGACAACAGATAATAACGCGAGGACAACAGTTAATAACGCGAAATCAACAGCTAATAACGCGAGGTCAACAGCTAATAACGCGAGGTCAACAGATAATAAGACGAGGTTAACAGATAATAACTCGAGGACAACAGATAATAACGCGAGGACAACAGGTAATAACGCGAAGTCAACAGCTAATAACACGAGATCCAAAGCTTATAACACTAGGACAAGAGTTAATAACGCGCGGACAACAGATAATAACGCGAGATCAACAGCTAATAACGCGAGGTCAACAGCTAATAACACGAGGACAACAGTTAAAACGCAGGGTCAACGGATAATAATGCGAGGACAACAGATAATAACACGAGTTCAACAGATAATAATGCGAGGACAACAGATAACAACACGATATCAACAGATTATAACACGAAGTCAACAGATATTAACGCGAGGACAACAGATAATAACACGAGTTCAACAGATAATAACGCGAGGACAATAGATCATAACACGACGACAACAGATAATAACACGAGGACAACAGATAATACCACGAGGACAACAGCTAATAACGCAAGGTCAACTGCTAATAACGCGAGGTCAACAGATAATAACACGAGGACAACAGCTAATAACGCGAGGTCAACAGCTAATAACACGAGGACAACAGCTAATAACGCGAGGTCAACAGCTAATAACGCGAGGACAACAACTAATAACGCTAGGTCAACAGCTAATAACGCGAGGTCAACAGCTAATTACACGAGGACAACAGCTAATACCACGATGTCAACAGTTAATAACGCGTGGTCATCAGTTAATAACGAGAGGACAACAGATAATAACCCGAGGACAACACATAATAACGCGAGGACAACAGCTTATAACGCGAAATCAACAGCTAATAATGCGAGGTCAACAGCTAATAACGCGAGGAACACCGCTAATAACGCGAGGTCAGCAGCTAATAACGCGAGGAAAACCGCAAATAACGAGAGGTCAACAGCTAATAACGCAAAATCAACAGCTAATAACGCGTGGTCAACAGCTAATATCGCAAGTCAACAGCTAATAACGCGAGGACAACAGATAATAACGCGAGGATAAAAAATAACAACACGATGTCAACAGACTATAACACGAAGTCAACAGATAATAACGCGAGGACAACAGATATTAACACGAGGTCAACAGGTAATACAACGAGGACAAAAGATAATAACGCGAGGACAACAGATAATAACACGAGTTCAACAGATAATAACGCGAGGACAACAGATCATAACGGGAAGACAACAGATAATAACACGAGGACAACAGATAATACCACGAGGACAACAGCTAATACCGCGAGATCAACATCTAAGAACGCGAGGTCAACAGTTATTAACGCAAGGTCAACAGATAATACCACGAAGACAACAGATAATAACACGGGGACAACAGATAATAACGAGACGACAACAGTTAATAACGCGAAGTCAACAGCTAATATTGGGAGGTCAACAGCTAATAACGCGAGGTCAAAAGCTAATAACACGACGACAACAGTTAATAACGCAAGGACAACAGGTAATAATGCGAAGACAACAGCTAATAACGCGAGGACAACAGATTATAACGCGAGATCAACAGCTAGTAACGCGAAGTCAACAGCTAATAACACGAGATCCAAAGCTTATAACACTAGGACAAGAGTTAATAACGCGCGGACAACAGATAATAACGCGAGATCAACAGCTAATAACGCGAGGTCAACAGCTAATAACACGAGGACAACAGTTAAAACGCAGGGACAACGGATAATAATGCGAGGACAACAGATAATAACACGAGTTCAACAGATAATAATGCGAGGACAACAGATAACAACACGATATCAACAAATTATAACACGAAGTCAACAGATATTAACGCGAGGACAACAGATAATAACACGAGTTCAACAGATAATAACGCGAGGACAATAGATCATAACACGACGACAACAGATAATAACACGAGGACAACAGATAATACCACGAGGACAACAGCTAATAACGCAAGGTCAACTGCTAATAACGCGAGGTCAACAGATAATAACACGAGGACAACAGCTAATAACGCGAGGTCAACAGCTAATAACACGAGGACAACAGCTAATAACGCGAGGTCAACAGCTAATAACGCGAGGACAACAACTAATAACGCTAGGTCAACAGCTAATAACGCGAGGTCAACAGCTAATTACACGAGGACAACAGCTAATACCACGATGTCAACAGTTAATAACACGTGGTCATCAGTTAATAACGAGAGGACAACAGATAATAACCCGAGGACAACACATAATAACGCGAGGACAACAGCTTATAACGCGAAATCAACAGCTAATAATGCGAGGTCAACAGCTAATAACGCGAGGAACACCGCTAATAACGCGAGGTCAGCAGCTAATAACGCGAGGAAAACCGCAAATAACGAGAGGTCAACAGCTAATAACGCAAAATCAACAGCTAATAACGCGTGGTCAACAGCTAATATCGCAAGTCAACAGCTAATAACGCGAGGACAACAGATAATAACACGAGGATAAAAAATAACAACACGATGTCAACAGACTATAACACGAAGTCAACAGATAATAACGCGAGGACAACAGATATTAACACGAGGTCAACAGGTAATACAACGAGGACAAAAGATAATAACGCGAGGACAACAGATAATAACACGAGTTCAACAGATAATAACGCGAGGACAACAGATCATAACGGGAAGACAACAGATAATAACACGAGGACAACAGATAATACCACGAGGACAACAGCTAATACCGCGAGATCAACATCTAAGAACGCGAGGTCAACAGTTATTAACGCAAGGACAACAGATAATACCACGAAGACAACAGATAATAACACGGGGACAACAGATAATAACGAGACGACAACAGTTAATAACGCGAAGTCAACAGCTAATATTGGGAGGTCAACAGCTAATAACGCGAGGTCAAAAGCTAATAACACGACGACAACAGTTAATAACGCAAGGACAACAGGTAATAATGCGAAGACAACAGCTAATAACGCGAGGACAACAGATTATAACGCGAGATCAACAGCTAGTAACGCGAAGTCAACAGCTAATAACACGAGGACAACAGTTAATAACGCAAGTACAACAGATAATAACGCGAAGACAACAGATAATAACACGAGGACAACAGTTATAACGGAAGGACAAGAGATAATAATGCGAGGACAACATATAATAACGCCAGTTCAACATATAATAACGCGAGGTCAACAGCTAATAACGCGAGGTCAACAGGTAATAACTCGAGGACAACAGGTAATAACGCGAGGACAAAAGATAATAACACGAGGACAACAGCTAATAACGCAAGGCCAACAGCTAATAACGCGAGGTCAACAGCTAATACCGCAAAATCAACAGCTAATAACGCGTGGTCAACAGCTAATATCGCAAGTCAACAGCTAATAATGCGAGGACAACAGATAACAACACGATGTCAACAGATTATAACACGAAGTCAACAGATAATAACGCGAGGACAATAGATAATAACACGAGGTCAACAGGTAATACAACGAGGACAAAAGATAATAACGCGAGGAAAACAGATAATAACACGAGTTCAACAGATAATAACGCGAGGACAACAGATCATAACGCGAAGACAACAGATAATAACACGAGGACAACAGATAATACCTCGAGGACAACAGCTAATACCGCGAGATCAACATCTAATAACGTGAGGTCAACAGTTATTAACGCAAGGACAACAGATAATACCACGAAGACAACAGATAATAACACGGGGACAACATATAATAACGAGACGAAAACAGTTAATAACGCGAAGTCAACAGCTAATATTGGGAGGTCAACAGCTAATAACGTGAGGTCAACAGATAATAAAACGAGGTCAACAGCTAATAACACGAGGACAACAGCTAATAACGCGAGGTCAACATCTAATAACACGAGGACAACAGCTAATAACTAGAGGTCAACAGCTAATAACGCAAAGTCAACAGCTAATAACGCGATGTCAACAGCTAATATTGCAAGTCAACAGCTAATAACGCGAGGTCAACAGCTAATAAAACGAGGACAACAGTTAATAACGCGAAGACAACAGATAATAACACGAGGACAACAGATAAGAACGCGACGACAACAGCTAATAACGCGAATTCAACAGCTAATAACGCGATGTCAACAGGAAATAACTCGAGGACAACAGTTAATAACGCGAGGACAACAGATAATAACAAGAGGACAACAGCTAAGAACGCAAGGTCAACAGCTAATAACGCGAGGTCAGCAGCTAATAACACGAGGACAACAGTTAATAACGCTAGGACAACAGCTAATAACGCAAAGACAACAGATAATAACGCGAGGACAACAGATAATAACACGAGGACAACTGATAATAACGCGAGGACAACAGCTAATAACGCGAAGTCAACAGCTAATAACTCGAGGTGAACCGCTAATAATGCGAGGTCAACAGACAATAACACGAGGTCAACAGATAACAACACGAGGTCAACAGATAATAACGCGAGGACAACAGCTAATAACACGAAGTCAACAGCTAATAACGCGAGGACAACAGTTAATAACGCGAAGACAACAGATAATAACACGAGGACAAAAGATAAGAACGCGACGACAACAGCTAATAACGCGAATTCAACAGCTAATAACGCGAGGTCAACAGGTAATAACTCGAGGACAACAGTTAATAACGCGAGGACAACAGGTAATAATGCGAAGACAACAGCTAATAACGCGAGGACAACAGATTATGACGCGAGATCAACATCAATAATGCGAGGTCAACAGTTTAAACACGAGGACAACAGTTAATAACGCAAGGACAACAGATAATAACGCGAAGACAACAGATAATAACACGAGGACAACAGTTATAACGGAAGGACAAGAGATAATAATGCGAGGACAACGGGTAATAACACCAGTTCAACAGATAATAACGCGAGGACAACAGATTAAAACGCGAAGATAACAGATAATAACACCGAGGTTAATAGATAATAACACGAAGTCAACTGATAATAACGCGAGGACAGCAGATAATAACACGAGGTCAACAGGTAATAACACAAGGACAACAGACAATAACACGAGTTCAACAGATAATAACGCGAGGATAACAGCTAATACCGCGAGGACAACAGCTAATAACGCAAGGTCAACCGCTAATAACGCGAGGACAACAGCTAATAACGCGAGGTCAACAGCTAATAACGCGAGGTCAACAGCTAATAACACGAGTACAACAGATAATAACACGAGAACAACAGATAATAACGCGAGGACACCAGCTAATAACGCGATGTCAAAAGCTAATAACGCGAGGTCAACAGCAAATAATGCGAGGTCAACGGATAATAACTCGAGGTTAACAGATAATAACACGAGGACAACAGATAATAACGCGCGGACAACAGCTTATAACGCGAAGTCAACAGCTAATAACGCGAGGTCAACAGCTAATAACTAGAGGAACACCGCTAACAACTCGAGGTCAACAGCTAATAACGCAAAGTCAACAGTTAATAACGCGAGGTCAACAGCAAATAACGCAAAGTCAACAGTTAATAACGCGAGGTAAACAGCTAATATCGCAAGTCAACAGCTAATAACGCGAGGTCAACAGCTAATAAAACGAGGACAACAGTTAATAACGCGAGGACAACAGATAATAACACGAGGACAACAGATAATAACGCGAGGTCAACAGCTAATAACGCGAGGTCAACAGGTAATAACTCGAGGACAACAGGTAATAACGCGAGGACAAAAGATAATAACACGAGGACAACCGCTAATAACGCAAGGCCAACAGCTAATAACGCGAGGTCAACAGCTAATACCGCAAAATCAACAGCTAATAACGCGTGGTCAACAGCTAATATCGCAAGTCAACAGCTAATAATGCGAGGACAACAGATAACAACACGATGTCAACAGATTATAACACGAAGTCAACAGATAATAACGCGAGGACAATAGATAATAACACGAGGTCAACAGGTAATACAACGAGGACAAAAGATAATAACGCGAGGACAACAGATAATAACACGAGTTCAACAGATAATAACGCGAGGACAACAGATCATAACGCGAAGACAACAGATAATAACACGAGGACAACAGATAATACCACGAGGACAACAGCTAATACCGCGAGATCAACATCTAATAACGCGAGGTCAACAGTTATTAACGCAAGGACAACAGATAATACCACGAAGACAACAGATAATAACACGGGGACAACATATAATAACGAGACGAAAACAGTTAATAACGCGAAGTCAACAGCTAATATTGGGAGGTCAACAGCTAATAACGTGAGGTCAACAGATAATAAAACGAGGTCAACAGCTAATAACACGAGGACAACAGCTAATAACGCGAGGTCAACATCTAATAACACGAGGACAACAGCTAATAACTAGAGGTCAACAGCTAATAACGCAAAGTCAACAGCTAATAACGCGAGGTCAACAGCTAATATTGCAAGTCAACAGCTAATAACGCGAGGTCAACCGCTAATAAAACGAGGACAACAGTTAATAACGCGAAGACAACAGATAATAACACGAGGACAACAGATAAGAACGCGACGACAACAGCTAATAACGCGAATTCAACAGCTAATAACGCGATGTCAACAGGAAATAACTCGAGGACAACAGTTAATAACGCGAGGACAACAGATAATAACAAGAGGACAACAGCTAAGAACGCAAGGTCAACAGCTAATAACGCGAGGTCAGCAGCTAATAACACGAGGACAACAGTTAATAACGCTAGGACAACAGCTAATAACGCAAAGACAACAGATAATAACGCGAGGACAACAGATAATAACACGAGGACAACTGATAATAACGCGAGGACAACAGCTAATAACGCGAAGTCAACAGCTAATAACTCGAGGTGAACCGCTAATAATGCGAGGTCAACAGACAATAACACGAGGTCAACAGATAACAACACGAGGTCAACAGATAATAACGCGAGGACAACAGCTAATAACACGAAGTCAACAGCTAATAACGCGAGGACAACAGTTAATAACGCGAAGACAACAGATAATAACACGAGGACAAAAGATAAGAACGCGACGACAACAGCTAATAACGCGAATTCAACAGCTAATAACGCGAGGTCAACAGGTAATAACTCGAGGACAACAGTTAATAACGCGAGGATAACAGGTAATAATGCGAAGACAACAGCTAATAACGCGAGGACAACAGATTATAACGCGAGATCAACATCTAGTAATGCGAGGTCAACAGTTAATAACACGAGGACAACAGTTAATAACGCAAGGACAACAGATAATAACGCGAAGACAACAGATAATAACACGAGGAAAACAGTTATAACGGAAGGACAAGAGATAATAATGCGAGGACAACAGATAATAACACCAGTTCAACAGATAATAACGCGAGGACAACAGATTAAAACGCGAAGATAACAGATAATAACACCGAGGTTAATAGATAATAACACGAAGTCAACTGATAATAACGCGAGGACAGCAGATAATAACACGAGGTCAACAGGTAATAACACAAGGACAACAGACAATAACACGAGTTCAACAGATAATAACGCGAGGATAACAGCTAATACCGCGAGGACAACAGCTAATAACGCAAGGTCAACCGCTAATAACGCGAGGACAACAGCTAATAACGCGAGGTCAACAGCTAATAACGCGAGGTCAACAGCTAATAACACGAGTACAACAGATAATAACACGAGAACAACAGATAATAACGCGAGGACACCAGCTAATAACGCAATGTCAAAAGCTAATAACGCGAGGTCAACAGCAAATAATGCGAGGTCAACAGATAATAACTCGAGGTCAACAGTATTAACACGAGGACCACAGATAATAACGCGAGGACAACAGCTTATAACGCGAAGTCAACAGTTAATAACGCGAGGTCAACAGCTAATAACGAGAGGAACACCGCTAATAACTCGAGGTCAACAGCTAATAATGCAAAGTCAACAGTTAATAAGGCGAGGTCAACAGCTAATATCGCAAGTCAACAGCTAATAACGCGAGGTCAACAGCTAATAAAACGAGGAGAACAGTTAATAACGCGAGGACAACAGATAATAACACGAGGACAACAGATAATAACACGAGGACAACAGCTAATAACGCGAATTCAACAGCTAATAACGCGAGGTTAACAGGTAATAACTCGAGGACAACAGGTAATAACGCGAGGACAAAAGATAATAACACGAGGACAACAGCTAAAAACGCAAGGCCAACAGCTAATAACGCGAGGTCAGCAGCTAATAACACGAGGACAACAGTTAATAACGCTAGGAGAACAGCTAATAACACAGACAACAGATAATAACGCGAGGACAACAGATAATAACACGAGGACAACTGATAAATACGCGAGGACAACAGCTAATAACGCGAAGTCAACAGCTAATATCGCGAGGTCAACCGCTAATAATGCGAGGTCAACAGATAATAACACGAGGTCAACAGATAATAACACGAGGTCAACAGATAAAAACGCGAGGACAACAGCTAATAACACGAAGTCAACAGCTAATAACGCGAGGACAACAGATCATAACGCGAAGACAACAGATAATAACACGAGGACAACAGATAATACCACGAGGACAACAGCTAATACCGCGAAAACAACAGCTAATAACGCAAGGTCAACCGCAAATAACGCGAGGTCAACAGCTAATAACGCTAGGTCAACAGCTAATAAAACGAGGACAACAGTTAATACCACGATGTCAACAGTTAATAACGAGTGGTCATCAGTTAAAAACGCGAGGACAACAGATATTAACACGAGGACAACAGAAAATAACGCGAGATCAACAGATAATAACACGAGGTCAACAGATAATATCACGAGGAACACCGCTAATAACGCGAGGTCAACAGCTAATAACGCGAGGAACACCGCTAATAACGCGAGGTCAACAGCTAATAACGCAAAGTCAACACCTAATAACGCAAGGTCAACAGCTAATAACACGGGGACAACTGCTAATAACGCGAAGTCAACAGCTAATAACGCGAGAACAACAACTAATAACGCTAGGTCAAAAGCTAATAACGGGAGGTCAACAGCTAATAACGCGAGGTCAACCGCTAATAATGCGAGGTCAACAGATAATAACACGAGGTCAACAGATAAAAACGCGAGGACAACAGCTAATAACACGAAGTCAACAGCTAATAACGCGAGGACAACAGATCATAACGCGAAGACAACAGATAATAACACGAGGACAACAGATAATACCACGAGGACAACAGCTAATACCGCGAGGACAACAGCTTATAACGCAAGGTCAAACGCTAATAACGCGAGGTCAACAGCTAATAACACGAGGACAACAGCTAATAACGCGAGGTCAACAGCTAATAACACGAGAACAACAGCTAATTACGCGAGGTCAACAGCTAATAACTCGAAGACAACAGCTAATAACGCGAGGACAACAGATTATAACGCGAGATCAACAGCTAGTAACGCGAGGTCAACAGCTAATAACACGAGGACAACAGTT
The DNA here is from genome assembly GCF_040958095.1 of Procambarus clarkii. NCBI lineage: Eukaryota > Metazoa > Arthropoda > Malacostraca > Decapoda > Cambaridae > Procambarus > Procambarus clarkii. The sequence goes on from NC_091226.1 coordinate 3,978,207, forward strand.
AATAACGCAAGTACAACAGATAATAACGCGAAGACAACAGATAATAACATGAGGACAACAGTTATAACGGAAGGACAAGAGATAATAATGCGAGGACAATAGATAACAACACCAGTTCAACAGATAATAACGCGAGGACAACAGATTAAAACGCGAAGACAACAGATAATAACACGAGGTTAATAGATAATAACACGAAGTCAACAGATAATAACGCGAGGACAGCAGATAATAACACGAGGTCAACAGGTAATAACACGAGGTCAACAGATAATAACGCAAGGACAACAGCTAATACCGAGAGGACAACAGCTAATAACGCAAGGTCAACTGCTAATAAGGCGAGGTCAACAGCTAATAACACGAGGACAACAGCTAATAACTCGAGGTCAACAGCTAATAACGCGAGGTCAACAGGTAATAACACGAGGACAACAGATAATAACACGAGGACAACAGATAATAACGCGAGGACACCAGCTAATAACGCGATGTCAAAAGCTAATAACGCGAGGTCAACAGATATTAACTCGAGGACAACAGATAATAACGCGAGATCAACAGCTAATAACGCTAGGTAAACAGCTAATAATTCGAGGACAACAGTTAAAACGCAGGGACAACGGATAATAATGCGAGGACAACAGATAATAACACGAGTTCAACAGATAATAACGCGAGGACAACAGATCATAACGCGACGACACTAGATAATAACACGAGGACAACAGATAATACCACGAGGACAACAGCTAATAACGAGAGGTCAACCGCTAAGCGAGGTCAACAGCTAATAACACGAGGACAACAGCTAGTAACGCGAGGTCAACAGCTAATAACACGAGGACAACAGCTAATAACGCGAGGTCAACAGCTAATAACGCGAGGACAACAACAAATAACGCTAGGTCAACAGCTAATAACGCGAGGTCAACAGCTAAAAACACGAGGACAACAGATAATAACACGAGGACAACAGATAATAACGCGAGGACACCAGCTAATAACGCGATGTCAAAAGCTAATAACGCGAGGTCAACAGCAAATAATGCGAGGTCAACAGATAATAACTCGAGGTCAACAGATAATAACACGAGGACAACAGATAATAACGCGCGGACAACAGCTCATAACGCGAAGTCAACAGCTAATAACGCGAGGTCAACAGCTAATAACGAGAGGAACACCGCTAACAACTCGAGGTCAACAGCTAATAACGCAAAGTCAACAGTTAATAACGCGAGGTCAACAGCTAATAACGCAAAGTCAACAGTTAATAACGCGAGGTCAACAGCTAATATCGCAAGTCAACAGCTAATAACGCGAGGTCAACAGCTAATAAAACGAGGACAACAGTTAATAACGCGAGGACAACAGATAACAACACAAGGACAACATATAATAACGCGAGGACAACAGCTAATAACGCGAGGTCAACAGCTAATAACGCGAGGTCAACAGGTAATAACTCGAGGACAACAGGTAATAACGCGAGGACAAAAGATAATAACATGAGGACAACAGCTAATAACGCAAGGCCAACAGCTAATAACGCGAGGTCAACAGCTAATACCGCAAAATCAACAGCTAATAACGCGTGGTCAACAGCTAATATCGCAAGTCAACAGCTAATAACGCGAGGACAACAGATAACAACACGATGTCAACAGATTATAACATGAAGTCAACAGATAATAACGCGAGGACAATAGATAATAACACGAGGTCAACAGGTAATACAACGAGGACAAAAGATAATAACGCTAGGACAACAGATAATAACACGAGTTCAACAGATAATAACGCGAGGACAACAGATCATAAGGCGAAGACAACATATAATAACACGAGGACAACAGATAATACCACGAGGACAACAGCTAATACCGCGAGATCAACATCTAATAACGCGAGGTCAACAGTTATTAACGCAAGGACAACAGATAATACCACTAAGACAACAGATAATAACACGGGGACAACATATAATAACGAGACGAAAACAGTTAATAACGCGAAGTCAACAGCTAATATTGGGAGGTCAACAGCTAATAACGTGAGGTCAACAGATAATAACACGAGGTCAACAGCTAATAACACGAGGACAACAGCTAATAACGCGATTTCAACATCTAATAACACGAGGACAACAGCTAATAACTAGAGGTCAACAGCTAATAACGCAAAGTCAACAGCTAATAACGCGAGGTCAACAGCTAATATTGCAAGTCAACAGCTAATAACGCGAGGTCAACCGCTAATAAAACGAGGACAACAGTTAATAACGCTAGGACAACAGCTAATAACGCGAGGACAAAAGATAAGAACGCGAAGACAACAGATAATAACACGAGGACAAAAGATAAGAACGCGACGACAACAGCTAATAACGCGAATTCAACAGCTAATAACGCGAGGTAAACAGGTAATAACTCGAGGACAACAGTTAATAACGCGAGGACAACAGATAATAACAAGAGGACAACACCTAAGACCGCAAGGTCAACAGCAAATAACGCGAGATCAGCAGCTAATAACACGAGGACAACAGTTAATAACGCTAGGACAACAGCTAATAACGCAAAGACAACAGATAATAACGCGAGGACAACAGATAATAACACGAGGACAACTGATAATAACGCGAGGACAACAGCTAATAACGCGAAGTCAACAGCTAATAACGCGAGGTAAACCGCTAATAATGCGAGGTCAACAGATAATAACATGAGGTCAACAGGTAATAACACGAGGTCAACAGATAATAACGAGAGGACAACAGCTAATAACACGAAGTCAACAGCTAATAACGCAAGGACAACAGATCATAACGCGAAGACAACAGATAATAACACGAGGACAACAGATAATACCACGAGGACAACAGCTAATACCGCGAGGACAACCGCTTATAACGCAAGGTCAACCGCTAATAACGCGAGGTCAACAGCTAATAACACGATGACAACAGCTAATAACGCGAGGTCAACAGCTAATAACACGAGGACAACAGCTAATAACGCGAGGTCAACAGCTAATAACGCGAGGACAACAACTAATAACGCGAGGTCAACAGCTATTAACGCGAGGTCAACAGCTAATAACACGAGGACAACAGCTAATACCACGATGTCAACAGTTAATAGCGCGTGGTCATCAGTTATTAACGCGAGGACAACAGTTAACAACACGAAGACAACAGATAATAACGCGAGGTCAACAGATAATAATGCGAGGTCAACAGATAATAACACGAGGTCAACAGATAATAACACGAGGACAACAGATAAAAATGCGAGGACAACAGCTTATAACGCAAAGTCATCAGCTAATAACACGAGGTCAACAGTCAATAACGCGAGGAACACCGCTAATAAATCGAGGTCAACAGCTAATAACGCAAAGTCAACAGCTAATAACGCGAGGTCAACAGCTAATATCGCAAGTCAACAGTTAATAACGCGAGGACAACAGATAATAACACGAGGACATCAGATAATAACGCGAAGATAACAGCTAATAACGCGAAGTCAACAGCTAATAACGCAAAGTTAATACGTAATAACTCGAGCACAACCGTTAATAACGCGAGGACAACAGCTAATAACACGAGGACAACAGTTAATAACGCTAGGACAACAGCTAATAACACAAAGACAACAGATAATAACGTGAGGACAACAGATAATAACACGAGGACAACTGATAATACTACAAGGAAAACAGCTAATACCGCGAGGACAACCGCTTATAACGCAAGGTCAACCGCTAATAACGCGAGGTCAACAGCTAATAACACGAGGACAACAGCTAATAACGCGAGGTCAACAGCTAATAACACGAGGACAAAAGCTAATAACGCGAGGTCAACAGCTAATAACGCGAGGACAACAACTAATAACGCGAGGTCAACAGCTAATAACGCGAGGTCAACAACAAATAACACGAGGACAACAGCTAATACCACGATGTCAACAGTTAATAACGCGTGGTCATCAGTTATTAACGCGAGGACAACAGATAATAACACGAGGACAACAGATAATAACGCGAGGACTCCAGCTAATAACGCGAAGTCAACAGCTAATAACGCGAGGTCAACCGCTAATAATGCGAGGTCAACAGATAATAAGACGAGGTCAACAGATAATAACACGAGGACAACAGATAATAACGCGAGGACAACAGCTTATAACGCGAAGTCAACAGCTAATAACACTAGGTCAACAGTTAATAACGCGAGGAACACCTCTAATAAATCGAGGTCAACAGCTAATAACGCAAAGTCAACAGCTAATGACGCGAGGACAACAGCTAATATCGCAAGTCAACAGCTAATAACGCAAGGGCAACAGCTAATAAAACGAGGACAACAGTTAATAACGCGAGGACAACAGATAATAACACGAGGACAACAGCTAATAACGCGAAGGAAACAGCTAATAACGCGAGGTCAACAGCTAATAACACGAGGACAACAGTTAATAACGCGAAGACAACAGATAATAACACGAGAACAACAGTTAATAACGCAAGGCCAACGGCTAATAACGCGAGGTCAAAAGCTAATAACACGTCGACAACAGTTAATAACGCGAGGACAACAGGTAATAATGCGAAGACAACAGCTAATAACGCGAGGTCAACAGATTATAACGCGAGATCAACATCTAGTAATGCGAGGTCAACAGTTAATAACACGAGGACAACAGTTAATAACGCAAGGACAACAGATAATAACGCGAAGACAACAGATAATAACACGAGGACAACAGTTATAACGGAAGGACAAGAGATAATAATGCGAGGACAACAGATAATAACACCAGTTCAACAGATAATAACGCGAGGACAACAGATTAAAACGCGAAGATAACAGATAATAACACCGAGGTTAATAGATAATAACACGAAGTCAACTGATAATAACGCGAGGACAGCAGATAATAACACGAGGTCAACAGGTAATAACACAAGGACAACAAACAATAACACGGGTTCAACAGATAATAACGCGAGGATAACAGCTAATACCGCGAGGACAACAGCTAATAACGCAAGGTCAACCGCTAATAACGCGAGGACAACAGCTAATAACGCGAGGTCAACAGCTAATAACGCGAGGTCAACAGCTAATAACACGAGTACAACAGATAATAACACGAGAACAACAGATAATAACGCGAGGACACCAGCTAATAACGAAATGTCAAAAGCTAATAACGCGAGGTCAACAGCAAATAATGCGAGGTCAACAGATAATAACTCGAGGTCAACAGATATTAACACGAGGACCACAAATAATAACGCGAGGACAACAGCTTATAACGCGAAGTCAACAGTTAATAACGCGAGGTCAACAGCTAATAATGAGAGGAACACCGCTAATAACTCGAGGTCAACAGCTAATAATGCAAAGTCAACAGTTAATAACGCGAGGTCAACAGCTAATATCGCAAGTCAACAGCTAATAACGCGAGGTCAACAGCTAATAAAACGAGGACAACAGTTAATAACGCGAGGACAACAGATAATAACACGAGGACAACAGATAATAACGCGAGGACAACAGCTAATAACGCGAGGTCAACAGCTAATAACGCGAGGTTAACAGGTAATAACTCGAGGACAACAGGTAATAACGCGAGGACAAAAGATAATAACACGAGGACAACAGCCAATAACGCAAGGCCAACAGCTAATAACGCGAGGTCAGCAGCTAATAACACGAGGACAACAGTTAATAACGCTAGGAGAACAGCTAATAACACAGACAACAGATAATAACGCGAGGACAACAGATAATAACACGGGGACAACTGATAAATACGCGAGGACAACAGATAATAACACAGGGACAACTGATAAATACGCGAGGACAACAGCTAATAACGCGAAGTCAACAGCTAATATCGCGAGGTCAACCGCTAATAATGCGAGGTCAACAGATAATAACACGAGGTCAACAGATAATAACACGAGGTCAACAGATAAAAACGCGAGGACAACAGCTAATAACACGAAGTCAACAGCTAATAACGCGAGGACAACAGATCATAACGCGAAGACAACAGATAATAACACGAGGACAACAGATAATACCACGAGGACAACAGCTAATACCGCGAAAACAACAGCTAATAACGCAAGGTCAACCGCAAATAACGCGAGGTCAACAGCTAATAACACGAGGACAACAGCTAATAACGCGAAGTCAACAGCTAATAACGCGAAGACAACAACTAATAACTCGAGGTCAACAGCTAATAACGCTAGGTCAACAGCTAATAAAACGAGGACAACAGTTAATACCACGATGTCAACAGTTAATAACGAGTGGTCATCAGTTAAAAACGCGAGGACAACAGATATTAACACGAGGACAACAGATAACGCGAGGACAACAGCTTATAACGCAAAGTCAACAGCTAATAACGCGAGGTCAACAGCTAATAACGCGAGGAACACCGCTAATAACGCGAGGTCAACAGCTAATAACGCAAAGTCAACAGCTAATAACGCAAGGTCAACAGCTAATAACACGGAGACAACTGCTAATAACGCGAAGTCAACAGCTAATAACGCGTGGACAACAACTAATAACGCTAGGTCAAAAGATAATAACGCGAGGACAACAGCTTATAACGCGAAGTCAACAGTTATTAACGCGAGGTCAACAGCTAATATCGCAAATCAACAGGTAATAACGCGAGGTCAAAAGCTAATAAAACGAGGACAACAGTTAATAACGCGAGGACAACAGATAATAATTCAAGGTCAACAGTTAATAACACGAGGACAACAGTTAATAACGCAAGTACAACAGATAATAACGCGAAGACAACAGATAATAACACGAGGACAACAGTTATAACGGAAGGACAAGAGATAATAATGCAAGGACAACAGATAATAACACCAGTTCAACAGATAATAACGCGAGGACAACAGATTAAAACGCGAAGACAACAGATAATAACACGAGGTTAATAGATAATAACACGAAGTCAACAGATAATAACGCGAGGACAGCAGATAATAACACGAGGTCAACAGGTAATAACACGAGGACAACAGACAATAACACGAGTTCAACAGATAATAACGCGAGGACAACAGCTAATACCGCGAGGACAACAGCTAATAACGCAAGGTCAACCGCTAATAACGCGAGGTCAACAGCTAATAACACGAGGACAACAGCTAATAACGCGAAGTCAACATCTAATAACACGAGGACAACAGCTAATAACGCGAGGTCAACAGCGAATAACACGACAACAGGTAATAACGCGAGGTCAACAGCTAATAACGCGAGGTCAACAGCTAATAACACGAGGCCAACAGATAATAACACGAGAACAACAGATAATATCGAGAGGACACGAGCTAATAACGCAATGTCAAAACTTAGTAACGCGAGGTCAACAGCAAATAATGCGAGGTCAAACAGATAATAACTCGAGGTCAACAGATAATAACACGAAGACAGATAATAAGACGAGGACAACAGTTATAACGGAAGGACAAGAGATAATAATGCGAGGACAATAGATAATAACACCAGTTCAACAGATAATAACGCGAGGACAACAGATTAAAACGCGAAGACAACAGATAATAACACGAGGTTAATAGATAATAACACGAAGTCAACAGATAATAACTCGAGGACAGCAGATAATAACACGAGGTCAACAGGTAATAACACGAAGACAACAGACAATAACGCGAGGACAACAGATAATAACACGAGTTCAACAGATAATAACGCGAGGACAACAGCTAATACCGCGAGGACAACAGCTAATAACTCAAGGTCAACAGCTAATAAGGCGAGGTCAACAGCTAATAACACGAGGACAACAGCTAATAACGCGAGGTCAACATCTAATAACACGAGGACAACAGCTAATAACGCGAGGTCAACATCTAATAACACGAGGTCAACAGCTAATAACGCGAGGAACACCGCTAATAACGAGAGGTCAACAGCTAATAACGCAAAATCAACAGCCAATAACGCGTGGTGAACAGCTAATATCGCAAGTCAACAGCTAATAACGCGAGGACAACAGATAATAACGCGAGGACAACAGATAACAACACGATGTCAACATATTATAAAACGACGTCAACAGATAATTACGCGAGGACAACAGATAATAACACGAGGTCAACAGGTAATACAACGAGGACAAAAGATAATAACGCGAGGACAACAGATAATAACACGAGTTCAACAGATAATCAACGCGAGGACAACAGATCATAACGCGAAGACAACAGATAATAACACGAGGACAACAGATAATACCACGAGGACAACAGGTAATACCGCGAGATCAACATTTAATAACGCGAGGTCAACAGATAATAACACGAGGACTACAGATAATAACACGGGGACAACATATCATAACGAGACGACAACAGTTAATAACGCGAAGTCAACAGCTAATATTGGGAGGTCAACAGCTAATAACGCGAAGTCAACAGATAATAACACGATGTCAACAGATAAAAACACGAGGACAACAGATAATACCGCGAGGACAACAGCTAATAACACGAGGACAACAGATAATAACACGAGAACAACAGTTAATAACGCAAGGCCAACGGCTAATAACGCGAGGCCAAAAGCTAATAACACGACGACAACAGTTAATAACGCGAGGACAACAGGTAATAATGCGAAGACAACAGCTAATAACGCGAGGACAACAGATTATAACGCGATATCAACAGCTAGTAATGCGAGGTCAACAGTTAATAACACGAGGACAACAGTTAATAACGCAAGGACAACAGATAATAACGCGAAGACAACAGATAATAACACGAGGACAACAGTTATAACGGAAGGACAAGAGATAATAATGCGAGGACAACAGATAATAACACCAGTTCAACAGATAATAACGCGAGGACAACAGATTAAAACGCGAAGATAACAGATAATAACACGAGGTTTATAGATAATAACACGAAGTCAACTGATAATAACGCGAGGACAGCAGATAATAACTCGAGGTCAACAGGTAATAACACAAGGACAACAGACAATAACACGAGTTCAACAGATAATAACGCGAGGATAACAGCTAATAACGCAAGGTCAACCGCTAATAACGCGAGGACAACAGCTAATAACGCGAGGTCAACAGCTAATAACGTGAGGTCAACAGCTAATAACACGAGTACAACAGATAATAACACGAGAACAACAGATAATAACGCGAGGACACCAGCTAATAACGCAATGTCAAAAGCTAATAACGCGAGGTCAACAGCAAATAATGCGAGGTCAACAGATAATAACTCGAGGTCAACAGATATTAACACGAGGACCACAGATAATAACGCGAGGACAACAGCTTATAACGCGAAGTCAACAGTTAATAACGCGAGGTCAACAGCTAATAACGAGAGGAACACCGCTAATAACTCGAGGTCAACAGCTAATAACGCAAAGTCAACAGTTAATAACGCGAGGTCAACAGCTAATATCGCAAGTCAACAGCTAATAACGCGAGGTCAACAGCTAATAACGCGAGGTTAACAGGTAATAACTCGAGGACAACAGGTAATAACGCGAGGACAAAAGATAATAACACGAGGACAACAGCTAATAACGCAAGGCCAACAGCTAATAACGCGAGGTCAGCAGCTAATAACACGAGGACAACAGTTAATAACGTTAGGAAAACAGCTAATAACACAGACAACAGATAATAACGCAAGGACAACAGATAATAACACGAGGACAACTGATAAATACGCGAGGACAACAGCTAATAACGCGAAGTCAACAGCTAATATCGCGAGGTCAACCGCTAATAATGCGAGGTCAACAGATAATAACACGAGGTCAACAGATAATAACACGAGGTCAACAGATAAAAACGCGAGGACAACAGCTAATAACACGAAGTCAACAGCTAATAACGCGAGGACAACAGATCATAACGCGAAGACAACAGATAATAACACGAGGACAACAGATAATACCACGAAGACAACAGCTAATACCGCGAAAACAACAGCTAATAACGCAAGGTCAACCGCAAATAACGCGAGGTCAACAGCTAATAACACGAGGACAACAGCTAATAACGCGAAGTCAACAGCTAATAACGCGAAGACAACAACTAATAATTCGAGGTCAACAGCTAATAACGCTAGGTCAACAGCTAATAAAACGAGGACAACAGCTAATACCACGATGTCAACAGTTAATAACGAGTGGTCATCAATTAAAAACGCGAGGACAACAGATATTAACACGAGGACAACAGAAAATAACGCGAGGTCAACAGATAATAACACGAGGTCAACAGATAATAACGAGACGACAACAGTTAATAACGCGAAGTCAACAGCTAATATTGGGAGGTCAACAGCTAATAACGCGAAGTCAACAGATAATAACACGAGGTCAACAGATAATAACACGAGGACAACAGATAATACCGCGAGGACAACAGCTAATAACGCGAGGACAACAGATAATAACACGAGAACAACAGTTAATAACGCAAGGCCAACGGCTAATAACGCGAGGCCAAAAGCTAATAACACGACGACAACAGTTAATAACGCGAGGACAACAGGTAATAATGCGAAGACAACAGCTAATAACGCGAGGACAACAGATTATAACGCGAGATCAACAGCTAGTAATGCGAGGTCAACAGTTAATAACACGAGGACAACAGTTAATAACGCAAGGACAACAGATAATAACGCGAAGACAACAGATAATAACACGAGGACAACAGTTATAACGGAAGGACAAGAGATAATAATGCGAGGACAACATATAATAACACCAGTTCAACAGATAATAACGCGAGGACAACAGATTAAAACGCGAAGATAACAGATAATAACACGAGGTTTATAGATAATAACACGAAGTCAACTGATAATAACGCGAGGACAGCAGATAATAACTCGAGGTCAACAGGTAATAACACAAGGACAACAGACAATAACACGAGTTCAACAGATAATAACGCGAGGATAACAGCTAATAACGCAAGGTCAACCGCTAATAACGCGAGGACAACAGCTAATAACGCGAGGTCAACAGCTAATAACGTGAGGTCAACAGCTAATAACACGAGTACAACAGATAATAACACGAGAACAACAGATAATAACGCGAGGACACCAGCTAATAACGCAATGTCAAAAGCTAATAACGCGAGGTCAACAGCAAATAATGCGAGGTCAACAGATAATAACTCGAGTTCAACAGATATTAACACGAGGACCACAGATAATAACGCGAGGACAACAGCTTATAACGCGAAGTCAACAGTTAATAACGCGAGGTCAACAGCTAATAACGAGAGGAACACCGCTAATAACTCGAGGTCAACAGCTAATAACGCAAAGTCAACAGTTAATAACGCGAGGTCAACAGCTAATATCGCAAGTCAACAGCTAATAACGCGAGGTCAACAGCTAATAACGCGAGGTTAACAGGTAATAACTCGAGGACAACAGGTAATAACGCGAGGACAAAAGATAATAACACGAGGACAACAGCTAATAACGCAAGGCCAACAGCTAATAACGCGAGGTCAGCAGCTAATAACACGAGGACAACAGTTAATAACGCTAGGAAAACAGCTAATAACACAGACAACAGATAATAACGCGAGGACAACAGATAATAACACGAGGACAACTGATAAATACGCGAGGACAACAGCTAATAACGCGAAGTCAACAGCTAATATCGCGAGGTCAACCGCTAATAATGCGAGGTCAACAGATAATAACACGAGGTCAACAGATAATAACACGAGGTCAACAGATAAAAACGCGAGGACAACAGCTAATAACACGAAGTCAACAGCTAATAACGCGAGGACAGCAGATCATAACGCGAAGACAACAGATAATAACACGAGGACAACAGATAATACCACGAGGACAACAGCTAATACCGCGAAAACAACAGCTAATAACGCAAGGTCAACCGCAAATAACGCGAGGTCAACAGCTAATAACACGAGGACAACAGCTAATAACGCGAAGTCAACAGCTAATAACGCGAAGACAACAACTAATAACTCGAGGTCAACAGCTAATAACGCTAGGTCAACAGCTAATAAAACGAGGACAACAGCTAATACCACGATGTCAACAGTTAATAACGAGTGGTCATCAATTAAAAACGCGAGGACAACAGATATTAACACGAGGACAACAGAAAATAACGCGAGGTCAACAGATAATAACACGAGGTCAACAGATAATAACGCGAGGTCAAAAGCTAATAACACGAGGACAAGAGTTAATAACGCAAGGACAACATATAATAACACGAGGTCAACAGCTAATAACGCGAGGTCAACAGTTAATAACGCGAGGACAACAGCTAATAACACGAGGACAACAGAAAATAACGCGAGGTCAACAGATAATAACACGAGGTCAACAGATAATAACACGAGGACAACAGATAACGCGAGGACAACAACTTATAACGCAAAGTCAACAGCTATTAACGCGAGGTCAACAGCTAATAACGTGAGGAACACCGCTAATAACGCGAGGTCAACAGCTAATAACGCGAGGAACACCGCTAATAACGGGAGGACAACAGCTAATAACGCAAAGTCAACACCTAATAACGCAAGGTCAACAGCTAATAACACGGGGACAACTGCTGATAACGCGAGGTCAACAGCTAATAATGCGAGGACAACAACTAATAACGCTAGGTCAAAAGCTAATAACGGGAGGTCAACAGCTAATAACGCGAGGTCAACCGCTAATAATGCGAGGTCAACAGATAATAACACGAGGTCAACAGATAATAACACGAGGTCAACAGATAAAAACGCGAGGACAACAGCTAATAACACGAAGTCAACAGCTAATAACGCGAGGACAACAGATCATAACGCGAAGACAACAGATAATAACACGAGGACAACAGATAATACCACGAGGACAACAGCTAATACCGCGAGGACAACAGCTTATAACGCAAGGTCAACTGCTAATAACGCGAGGTCAACAGCTAATAACACGAGGACAACAGCTAATAACGCGAGGTCAACAGCTAATAACACGAGGACAACAGCTAATTACGCGAGGTCAACAGCTAATAACTCGAAGACAACAGCTAATAACGTGAGGACAACAGATTATAACGCGAGATCAACAGCTAGTAACGCGAGGTCAACAGCTAATAACACGAGGACAACAGTTAATAACGCAAGTACAACAGATAATAACGCGAAGACAACAGATAATAACACGAGGACAACAGTTATAACGGAAGGACAAGAGATAATAATGCGAGGACAATAGATAATAAAACCAGTTCAACAGATAATAACGAGAGGACAACAGATTAAAACGCGAAGACAACAGATAATAACACGAGGTTAATAGATAATAACACGAAGTCAACAGATAATAACGCGAGGACAGCAGATAATAACACGAGGTCAACAGGTAATAACACGAGGTCAACAGATAATAACGCAAGGACAACAGCTAATACCGCGAGGACAACAGCTAATAACGCAAGGTCAACTGCTAATAAGGCGAGGTCAACAGCTAATAACACGAGGACAACAGCTAATAACGCGAGGTCAACATCTAATAACACGAGGACAACAGCTAATAACGCGAGGTCAACAGCTAATAACGCGAGGTCAACAGGTAATAATGCGAGGTCAACAGCAATAACACGAGGACAACAGATAATAACACGAGGACAACAGATAATAGCGCGAGGACACCAGCTAATAACGCGATGTCAAAAGCTAATAACGCGAGGTCAACAGCAAATAATGCGAGGTCAACAGATAATAACTCGAGGTCAACAGATAATAACACGAAGACAAAAGATAATAACGCGAGGACAACAGCTTATAACGCGAAGTCAACAGTTATTAACGCGAGGTCAACAGCTAATATCGCAAATCAACAGCTAATAACGCGAGGTCAAAAGCTAATAAAACGAGGACAACAGTTAATAACGCGACGACAACAAATAATAATTCGAGGTCAACAGTTAATAACACGAGGACAACAGTTAATAACGCAAGTACAAGAGATAATAACGCGAAGACAACAGATAATAACACGAGGACAACAGTTATAACGGAAGGACATGAGATAATAATGCAAGGACAACAGATTATAACACCAGTTCAACAGATAATAACGCGAGGACAACAGATTAAAACGCGAAGACAACAGATAATAACACGAGGTTAATAGATAATAACACGAAGTCAACAGATAATAACGCGAGGACAGCAGATAATAACACGAGGTCAACAGGTAATAACACGAGGACAACAGACAATAACACGAGTTCAACAGATAATAACGCGAGGACAACAGCTAATACCGCGAGGACAACAGCTTATAACGCAAGGTCAACCGCTAACAACGCGAGGTCAACAGCTAATAACACGAGGACAACAGCTAATAACGCGAGGTCAACATCTAATAACACGAGGACAACAGCTAATAACGCGAGGTCAACAGCGAATAACACGACAACAGCTAATAACGCGAGGTCAACAGCTAATAACGCGAGGTCAACAGCTAATAACACGAGGCCAACAGATAATAACACGAGAACAACAGATAATATCGCGAGGACACCAGCTAATAACGCGATGTCAAAAGCTAATAACGCGAGGTCAACAGCAAATAATGCGAGGTCAAACAGATAATAACTCGAGGTCAACAGATAATAACACGAAGACAGATAATAAGACGAGGACAACAGTTATAACGGAAGGACAAGAGATAATAATGCGAGGACAATAGATAATAACACCAGTTCAAAAGATAATAACGCGAGGACAACAGATTAAAACGCGAAGACAACAGATAATAACACGAGGTTAATAGATAATAACATTAAGTCAACAGATAATAACGCGAGGACAGCAGATAATAACACGAGGTCAACAGGTAATAACACGAGGACAACAGACAATAACGCGACGACAACAGATAATAACACGAGTTCAACAGATAATAACGCGAGGACAACAGCTAATACCGCGAGGACAACAGCTAATAACGCATGGTCAACTGCTAATAAGGCGAGGTCAACAGCTAATTACACGTGGACAACAGCTAATAACACGAGGTCAACATCTAATAACACGAGGACAACAGCTAATAACGCGAGGTCAACAGCTAATAACGCGAGGTCAACAGGTAATAATGCGAGGTCAACAGCTAATAACACGAGGACAACAGATAATAACACGAGGACAACAGATAATAGCGCGAGGACACCAGCTAATAACGCGATGTCAAAAGCTAATAACGCGAGGTCAACAGCAAATAATGCGAGGTCAACAGATAATAACTCGAGGTCAACAGATAATAACACGAAGACAAAAGATAATAACGCGAGGACAACAGCTTATAACGCGAAGTCAACAGTTATTAACGCGAGGTCAACAGCTAATATCGCAAATCAACAGCTAATAACGCGAGGTCAAAAGCTAATAAAACGAGGACAACAGTTAATAACGCGACGACAACAGATAATAATTCGAGGTCAACAGTTAATAACACGAGGACAACAGTTAATAACGCAAGTACAAGAGATAATAACGCGAAGACAACAGATAATAACACGAGGACAACAGTTATAACGGAAGGACATGAGATAATAATGCAAGGACAACAGATTATAACACCAGTTCAACAGATAATAACGCGAGGACAACAGATTAAAACGCGAAGACAACAGATAATAACACGAGGTTAATAGATAATAACACGAAGTCAACAGATAATAACGCGAGGACAGCAGATAATAACACGAGGTCAACAGGTAATAACACGAGGACAACAGACAATAACACGAGTTCAACAGATAATAACGCGAGGACAACAGCTAATACCGCGAGGACAACAGCTTATAACGCAAGGTCAACCGCTAATAACGCGAGGTCAACAGCTAATAACACGAGGACAACAGCTAATAACGCGAGGTCAACATCTAATAACACGAGGACAACAGCTAATAACGCGAGGTCAACAGCGAATAACACGACAACAGCTAATAACGCGAGGTCAACAGCTAATAACGCGAGGTCAACAGCTAATAACACGAGGCCAACAGATAATAACACGAGAACAACAGATAATATCGCGAGGACACCAGCTAATAACGCGATGTCAAAAGCTAATAACGCGAGGTCAACAGCAAATAATGCGAGGTCAAACAAATAATAACTCGAGGTCAACAGATAATAACACGAAGACAGATAATAAGACGAGGACAACAGTTATAACGGAAGGACAAGAGATAATAATGCGAGGACAATAGATAATAACACCAGTTCAAAAGATAATAACGCGAGGACAACAGATTAAAACGCGAAGACAACAGATAATAACACGAGGTTAATAGATAATAACACGAAGTCAACAGATAATAACGCGAGGACAGCAGATAATAACACGAGGTCAACAGGTAATAACACGAGGACAACAGACAATAACGCGACGACAACAGATAATAACACGAGTTCAACAGATAATAACGCGAGGACAACAGCTAATACCGCGAGGACAACAGCTAATAACGCATGGTCAACTGCTAATAAGGCGAGGTCAACAGCTAATTACACGTGGACAACAGCTAATAACACGAGGTCAACATC
Source organism: Procambarus clarkii (assembly GCF_040958095.1). Classification (NCBI taxonomy): domain Eukaryota; kingdom Metazoa; phylum Arthropoda; class Malacostraca; order Decapoda; family Cambaridae; genus Procambarus; species Procambarus clarkii. Next base: position 3,994,889 of record NC_091226.1, read on the forward strand.
TAATAACACGAGGACAACAGCTAATAACGCGAGGTCAACAGCTAATAACGCGAGGTCAACAGGTAATAATGCGAGGTCAACAGCTAATAACACGAGGACAACAGATAATAACACGAGGACAACAGATAATAGCGCGAGGACACCAGCTAATAACGCGATGTCAAAAGCTAATAACGCGAGGTCAACAGCAAATAATGCGAGGTCAACAGATAATAACTCGAGGTCAACAGATAATAACACGAAGACAAAAGATAATAACGCGAGGACAACAGCTTATAACGCGAAGTCACCAGTTATTAACGCGAGGTCAACAGCTAATATCGCAAATCAACAGCTAATAACGCGAGGTCAAAAGCTAATAAAACGAGGAAAACAGTTAATAACGCGAGGACAACAGATAATAATTCGAGGTCAACAGTTAATAACACGAGGACAACAGTTAATAACGCAAGTACAACAGATAATAACGCGAAGACAACAGATAATAACACGAGGACAACAGTTATAACGGAAGGACAAGAGATAATAATGCAAGGACAACAGATAATAACACCAGTTCAACAGATAATAACGCGAGGACAACAGATTAAAACGCGAAGACAACAGATAATAACACGAGGTTAATAGATAATAACACGAAGTCAACAGATAATACCGCGAGGACAGCAGATAATAACACGAGGTCAACAGGTAATAACACGAGGACAACAGACAATAACACGAGTTCAACAGATAATAACGCGAGGACAACAGCTAATACCGCGAGGACAACAGCTAATAACGCAAGGTCAACCGCTAATAACGCGAGGTCAACAGCTAATAACACGAGGACAACAGCTAATAACGCGAGGTCAACATCTAATAACACGAGGACAACAGCTAATAACGCGAGGTCAACAGCGAATAACACGACAACAGCTAATAACGCGAGGTCAACAGCTAATAACGCGAGGTCAACAGCTAATAACACGAGGCCAACAGATAATAACACGAGAACAACAGATAATATCGCGAGGACACCAGCTAATAACGCGATGTCAAAAGCTAATAACGCGAGGTCAACAGCAAATAATGCGAGGTCAACAGATAATAACTCGAGGTCAACAGATAATAACACGAAGACAGATAATAAGACGAGGACAACAGTTATATCGGAAGGACAAGAGATAATAATGCGAGGACAATAGATAATAACACCAGTTCAACAGATAATAACGCGAGGACAACAGATTAAAACGCGAAGACAACAGATAATAACACGAGGTTAATAGATAATAACACGAAGTCAACAGATAATAACGCGAGGACAGCAGATAATAACACGAGGTCAACAGGTAATAACACGAGGACAACAGACGATAACGCGAGGACAACAGATAATAACACGAGTTCAACAGATAATAACGCGAGGACAACAGCTAATACCGCGAGGACAACAGCTAATAACTCAAGGTCAACAGCTAATAAGGCGAGGTCAACATCTAATAACACGAGGACAACAGATAATAACACGAGGACAACATATAATAACGCGAGGACACCAGCTAATAACGCGATGTCAAAAGCTAATAACGCGAGGTCAACAGCAAATAATGCGAGGTCAACAGATAATAACTCGAGGTCAACAGATAATAACACGAAGACAAAAGATAATAACGCGAGGACAACAGCTTATAACGCGAAGTCAACACTTAATAACGCGAGGTCAACAGCTAATAACGAGAGGAACACCGCTAATAACTCGAGGTCAACAGCTAATAACGCAAAGTCAACAGTGAATAACGCGAGGACAACAGCTAATATCGCAAGTCAACAGCTAATAACGCGAGGTCAACAGCTAATAAAACGAGGACAACAGTTAATAACGCGAGAACAACAGATAATAACACGAGGACAACAGATAATAACGCAAGGACAACAGCTAATATCGCGAAGTCAACAGCTAATAACGCGAGGTCAACAGGTAATAACTCGAGGACAACAGTTAATAACGCGAGGACAATAGATAATAACACGAGGACAACAGCTAATAACGCAAGGCTAATGGCTAATAATTCGAGGTCAGCAGCTAATAACACGAGGACAACAGTTAATAACGCTAGGAGAACAGCTAATAACACAGACAACAGATAATAACGTGAGGTCAACAGATAATATCACGAGGACAACTGATAATAACGCGAGGACAACAGCTAATAACGCGAAGTCAACAGCTAATACCCCCGAGGTCAACCGCTAATAATGCGAGGTCAACAGATAATAACACGAGGTCAACAGATAATAACACGAGGTCAACAGATAAAAACGCGAGAACAACAGCTAATAACACGAAGTCAACAGCTAATAACGCGAGGACAACAGATCATAACGCGAAGACAACAAATAATAACACGAGGACAACAAATAATACCACGAGGACAACAGCTAATACCGCGAAAACAACAGCTATTAACGCAAGGTCAACCGCTAATAACGCGAGGTCAACAGCTAATAACACGAGGACAACAGCTAATAACGCGAGGTCAACCGCTAATAACGCGAGGACAACAACTAATACCTCGAGGTCAAGAGCTAATAACGCGAGGTCAACAGCTAATAACAGGAGGATAACAGCTAATACCACGATGTCAACAGATAATAACGAGTGGTCATCTGTTAATAACGCGAGGACAACAGATATTAACACGAGGACAACAGATAATACCGCGAGGACATCAGCTAATAACGCGAGGTCAACAGCTAATAACCCGAGGTCAACAGCTAATAATGCGAGGTCAACAGATAATAACACGAGGTCAACAGATAATAACACGAGGACAACAGATAACGCGAGGACAACAGCTTATAACGCAAAGTCAACAGCTAATAACGCGAGGTCAACAGCTAATAACGCGAGGAACACCGCTAATAACGCGAGGTCAACAGCAAATAACGCGATGTCAACAGCTAATAACGCGAGGAGCACCGCTAATAACGCGAGGTCAACAGCTAATAACGCAAAGTCAACAGCTAATAACGCGAGGTCAACAGCTAATAACACGAGGACAACAGCTAATAACGCGAGGTCAACAGCTAATAACACGAGGACAACAGCTAATAACGCGAGGTCAACAGCTAATAACGCAAGAACAACAACTAATAACGCGAGGTCAAAAGCTAATAACGCGAGGTCAGCAGCTAATAACGCGAGGTCAACCGCTAATAATGCGAGGTCAACAGATAATAACATGAGGTCAACAGATAATAACGCGAGGACTACAGCTAATAACACGAAGTCAACAGCTAATAACGCGAGGACAACAGATCACAACGCGAAGAAAACAGATAATAACACGAAGACAACAGATAATACCACGAGGACAACAGCTAATAACGCGAGGTCAACAGGTAATAACACGAGGACAACAGCTAATACCACGATGTCAACAATTAATAACGCGTGGTCATGAGGTAATAACGCGAGGACAACAGATATTAACGTGAGGACAACAGATAATAACACGAGGACAACTGATAATACCACGAGGACAACAGCAAATACCGCGAGGACAACAGCTAATAAATCAAGGTCAACCGCTAATAACGCGAGGTCAACAGCTAATAACACGAGGACAACAGCTAATAACGCGAGGTCAAGAGCTAATAACACGAGGACAACAGCTAATAACAAGAGGACAACAGCTAATAACGCAAGGTCAACAGCTAATAACGCGAGGTCAGCAGCTCATAACACGAGGACAACAGCTAATAACGCTAGGACAACAGCTAATAACGCGAAGTCAACAGCTAATAACGCGAGGACAACAACTAATAACCTGAGGTCAACAGCTAATAACGCGAGGTCAACCGCTAATAATGCGAGGTCAACAGATAATAACACGAGGTTAACAGATAATAACACGAGGACAAAAGATAATAACGCGAGGACAACAGCTTATAACGCGAAGTCAACAGCTAATAACACGAGGTCAACAGTTAAGAACGCGAGGAACACTGCTAATAACTCGAGGTGAACAGCTAATAACGCAGAGTCAACAGCTAATAGCGCGAGGTCAACAGCTAATATCGCGAGGTCAACAGCTAATAACGCGAGGGCAACAGCTAATAAAACGAGGACAACAGTTAATAACGCGACGACAACAGATAATAACACGAGGACAACAGATAATAACGCGAGGACAGCAGCTAATAACACAAGGTCAACAGCTAATAACGCGAGGTCAGCAGCTAATAACACGAGGACAACAGTTAATAACGATAGGACAACAGCTAATAACGCATAGACAACAGATAACAACGCGACGATAACAGCTAATAACGCGAAGTCAACAGCTAATATTGGAAGGTCAACAGCTAATAACGCGAGGTCAACAGATAATAACACGAGGACAACTGATAATACCACGAGGACAACAGCAAATACCGCGAGGACAACACCTAATAACGCAAGGTCAACCGCTAATAACGCGAGGTCAACAGCTATTAACACGAGAACAACAGCTAATAACGCGAGGTCAACAGCTAATAACACGAGGACAACAGCTATTAACAAGAGGACAACAGCTAATAACACAAGGTCAACAGCTAATAACGCGAGGTCAGCAGCTATTAACACGAGGACAACAGTTAATAACGCTTGGACAACAGCTAATAACGCGAAGACAACAGCTAATAACGCGAGGTCAACAGATAATAATGCGAGGTCAACAGATAATAACACGAGGTCAACAGAAAATAACATGAAGGCAACATATAATAACGCGAGGACAACAGCCTATAACGCGAAGTCAACAGCTAATAACGCTAGGTCAACAGATAATAACACGAGGACCACAGATAATAACACGGGAACAACAGATAATAACGCGAGGACAACAGCTAATAACGCGCAGTCAACAGCTAATAACGCGAGGTCAACAGCTAATAACGGGAGGTCAACAGATAATAACAAGAGGTCAACAGATAAAAACACGAGTACAACAGAAAATAACGCGAGCACAACAGATAATAACGCGAGGACAACAGCAAATAACGCGAAGTCAACAGGTAATATCGCGAGGTCAACAGCTAAAAACACGAGGACAACAGTTAATAACGCGAGGACAACAGATTATAACGCGAGATCAACAGCTAGTAACGCGAAGTCAACAGCTAATAACACGAGGACAACAGTTAATAACGCAAGGACAACTTTCAATAACGCGAGGACAACAGATAATAACACGAGGACACCAGTTAATAACGCAAGGACAAGAGATAATAATGCGAGGACAACAGATAATAACAAGAGTTCAACAGGTAATAACGCGAGGACAACAGATAATACCGCGAGAACAACTGGTAATAACACGAGGACAACATATAATAACGTGAGGAACACAGATAATAACACGAGATCAACAGATAATAACGCGAAGTTAATAGCTAATAACGCGAGGTCAACAGCTAATACCACAAGGACAATAGTTAATAACGCGAGGACAACAGCTAATAAAGCGAGGACAACAGCTAATAACGCAAGGTCAACCGCTAATAACGCGAGGTCAACAGCTAATAACACGAGGACAACAGGTAATAACGCGTATTCAACAGCTAATAACGCGAGTACAACAGCTAATAACGCGAGGTCAACAGCTAATAACGCGAGGTCAACAGCTAATGAAACGAGGAAAACAGTTAATAACGCGAGGACAACAGATAATAACACGAGGACAACAGATAATAAAGCGAGGACAACAGCTAATAACGCGAAGTCAACAGCTAATAACGCGAGGTCAACAGGTTATAACACGAGGACAATAGTTAATAACGCGAGGACAACAGCTAATAACACGAAGACAACAGTTAATAACGCGAGGACAACAGATAATACCACGAAGACAACAGATAATAACACAGGGACAACAGATAATAACGCGACGACAACAGTTAATAACGCGAGGTCAACAGCTAATAATGCGAGATCAACAGTTAATAACGCGTGGACAACAGATAATACCACGAAGACAACAGATAATAACACGGGGACAACAGATAATAACGCGACGACAACAGCTAATAACGCGAAGTCAACAGCTAATATTGGAAGGTCAACAGCTAATAACGCGAGGTCAACAGATAATAACACGAGGTCAAGAAATAATAACACGAGGACAACAGATAATACCGCGAGGACAACAGTTAATAACGCGAAGTCAACAGCTAATAACGCGAGGTCAACAGCTAATAACACGAGGACAACAGTTAATAACGCGAGGACAACAGATAATAACACGAGGACAACAGTTATTAACGCAAGGCAGGCGGCTAATAACGCGAGGTCAAAAGCTAATAACACGACGACAACAGTTAATAACGCGAGGACAACAGATAATAATGCGAAGACAACAGCTAATAACGGCGAGGTTAACAGATTATAACACGAGATCAACAGCTACTAACGCGAGGTCAGCAGCTAATAAAACGAGGACAACAGTTAATAACGCAAGTACAACAGATAATAACGCGAAGGCAACAGATAATAACACGAGGACAACAGGTATAACGAAAGGACAAGAGATAATAATGCGAGGACAACAGATAATAACACGAGTTCAACAGATAATAACGCGAGGACAACAGATTATAACGCGAAGACAACATATAATAACACGAGGTTAATAGATAATAACACGAAGTCAACAGATAATAACGCGAGGACAGCAGATAATAACACGGAGTCAACAGGTAATAACACGAGGACAACAGATAATAACGCGAGGACAAAAAAAATAACACGAGTTCAACAGATAATAACGCGAGGACAACAGCTAATACCGCGAGGACAACAGCTAATAACGCCAGGTCAACCGCTAATAACGCGAGGTCAAAATCTAATAACACGAGGACAACAGCTAATAACGCGAGGTCAACAGCTAATAACACAAGGACAACAGCTAATAACGCGAGGTCAACAGCTAAAAACGCGTGGTCAACAGCTAATAACACGAGGACAACAGATAATAACACGAGGACAAAAGATATTAACGCGAGGACAACAGCTTATACCGCGAAGTCTACAGCTAATAACGCGAGGTCAAAAACTAATAACGCGAGGAACACCGCTAATAACTCGAGGTCAACAGCTAATAACCCAATTCAACAGTTAATAACGCGAGGTCAACAGCTAATATCGCAAGTCAACAGCTAATATAGCAAGTCAACAGCTAATAACGCAAGGTCAACAGCTAATAAAACGAGGACAACAGTTAATAACGCGAGGACAACAGATAATACCCCACGAGGACAATAGATAATAACGTGAGGACAACAGCTAATAACGCGAGATCAACAGGTAATAACTCGAGGACAACAGTTAACACGCTAGGAGAACAGCTAATAACACAAAGACAACAGATAATAACGCGAGGACAACAGATAATAACACGAGGACAACTGATAATAACGCGAGGACAACAGCTAATAACGCGAAGTCAACAGCTAATAACGCGAGGTCAACCGCTAATAATGCGAGGTCAACAGATAATAACACGAGGTCAACAGATAATAACACGAGCTCAACAGATAAAAACGCGAGGACAACAGCTAATAACACGAAGTCAACAGATAATAACGCGAGGACAACAGATCATAACGCGAAGACAACAGATAGTAACACGAGGACAACAGATAATACCAAGAGGACAACTGCTAATACTGCGAGGACAACAGCTAATAACGCAAGGTCAACCGCTAATAACGCGAGGTCAACAGCTAATAACACGAGGACAACAGCTAATAACGCGAGGTCAACAGCCAATAACGCGAGGACCACAACTAATAACGCGAGGTCAACAGCTAATAACGCGAGGTCAACAGCTAATAACATGAGGACAACAGCTAATACTACGATGTCAATAGTTAATAACGAGTGGTCATCAGTTAATAACGCGAGTACAACAGATATTAACACGAGGACAACAGATAATAACGCGAGGTCAACAGCAAATAATGCGAGTTCAACAGATAATAACACGAGGTCCACAGATACCAACAAGAGGACAACAGATAATAACGCGAGGACAACAGCTTATAACGCGAAGTCAACAGCTAATAACGCGAGGTCAACAGCTAATAACGCTAGGAACACCGCTAATAACTCGAGGTCAACAGCCAATAACGCGAGGACCACAACTAATAACGCGAGGTCAACAGCTAATAACGCGAAGTCAACAGCTAATAACGCGAGGTCAACAGCTAATAACGCTAGGAACACCGCTAATAACTCGAGGTCAACAGCTAATAACGCAAAGTCAACAGCTAGTAACGCGAGGTCAACAGCTAATATCGCAAGTCAACAGCTAATAAAACGAGGACAACAGGTAATAACGCGAGGACAACAGATAATAACACGAGGACAACATATAATAACGCTAGGACAACAGCTAATAACGCGAAGTCAACAGCAAATAACGCGAGGTCAACAGGTAATAACTCGAGGACAACAGTTAATAACGCGAGGATAACAGATATAAACACGAGGACAACAGCTAGTAACGCGAGGTCAACAGCTAATAACAGGAGGACAACAGTTAATAACGCAAGGACAACAGATAATAACACGAGGACAACAGCTAATAACGCAAAGCCAACAGCTAATACCGCGAGGTCAGAAGCTAATAACACGAGGACAACAGTTAATAACGCTAGGTCAACAGCTAATAACGCAAAGACAACAGATAATAACACGAGGACAACTGATAATAACGAGAGGACAACAGCTAATAACGCGAAGTCAACAGCTAATAACGCGAGGTCAATTGCTAATAATGCGAGTCAACAGATAATAACACGAGGTCAACAGATAATAACACGAGGTCAACAGATAATAACGCGTGGACAACAGCTGATAACACGAAGTCAACAGCTAATAACGCGAGAACAACAGATCATAACGCAAAGACAACATATAATAACACGAGGACAACAGATAATACCACGAGGACAACAGCTAATACCGCGAGGTCAACAGCTAATAACGCGAGGTCAATAGTTATTAACGCAACTTCAAAAGATAATACCACGAAGACAACAGATAATAACACGAGGACAACAGATAATAACGCGAGGACCACAGCTAATAACGCGAAGTCAACAGCTAATAACGGGAGGTCAACAGCTAATAACGCGAGGTCAACAGATAATAAGACAAGGTTAACAGATAATAACACGAGGACAACAGATAATAACGCGAGGACAAAAGCTAATAACGCGAAGTCAACGGCTAATAACGCGAAGTCAACAGCTAATAATGCGAGGTCAACAGATAATAACACGAGGTCAACAGATAATAACACGAGGACAACAGATAAAGCGAGGACAACAGCTTATAACGCAAAGTCAACAGCTAATAACGCGAGGTCAACAGCTAATAACGCGAGGAACACTGCTAATAACGCGAGGTCAACTGCTAATAACGCGAGGAACACCGCTAATAACGCGAGGTCAACAGCTAATAACGCAAAGACAACAGCTAATAAAGCGAGGTCAACAGCTAATAACACGAGGACAACAGCTAATAACGCGAGGTCAACAGCTAATAACACGACGACAACAGTTAATAACGCGAGGACAACAGATAATAATGTGAAGACAACAGCTAATAACGCGAGGACAACAGATAATAACGCGAGATCAACAGCTAGTAACGCGAGGTCAACAGCTAATAACAGGAGGACAACAGTTAATAACGCAAGGACAACAGATAATAACGCGAAGACAACAGATAATAACACGAGGTCAATAGATTATAACACGAAATCAACAGATAATAACGCGAGGACAGCAGATAATAACACGAGGTCAACAGATAATAACACGAGGTCAACATATAATAACACGAGGTCAACAGATAATAACACGAGGACAACAGATAATAACGCAAGGACAAAAGCTAATAACGCGAAGTCAACAGCTAATAACGCGAGGTCAACAGCTAATAACACCAGGACAACAGGTAATAACGCAAGGCTAACAGTAAATAACGCGAGGTCAACTACTAAAAACACGACGACAACAGTTAATAACGCGAGGACAACAGATAATAATGCGAAAACAACAGCAAATAACGCAAGGACAACAGATAATAACGCGAGATCAACAGCTAGTAACGCGAGGTCAACAGCTAATAACAGGAGGACAACAGTTAATAACGCAAGGACAACAGATAATAACGCGAGGACAGCAGATAATAACACGAGGTCAACTGGTAATAACACGAGGACAACAGATAATAACGCGAGGACAATAGATAATAACACGAATTCAACAGATAATAATGCGAGGTCAACAGCTAATACCGCGAGGACAACAGCTAATAAAGCAAGGTCAACCGCTAATAACGCGAGGTCAACAGCTAATAACACGAGGACAACAGATAATAACGCGAGGACAACAGCTTATAACGCGAAGTCAACAGCTAATAACGCGAGGAACACCGCTAATAACTCGAGGTCAACAGCTAATAACACAAAGTCAACAGCTAATAACGCGAGGTCAACAGCTAATATCTCAAGTCAACAGCTAATAACGCGAGGTCAACAGCTAATAAAACGAGAACAACAGGTAATACCGCGAGGACAACAGATAATAACACGAGGACAACAGATAATAACGCGAGGATAACGGCTAATAATGCGAAGTCAACAGCTAATAACGCGAGGTCAACAGGTAATAACTCGAGGACAACAGTTAATAACGCGAGGACAACAGATAATAACGCGAGGACAACAGCTAATAACGCGAAGTCAACCGCTAATAACGCGAGGTCAACAGGTAATAACTCGAGGACAACAGTTAATAACGCGAGGACAACAGATAATAACACGAGGACAACAGCTAATAACGCAAAGACAACAGATAATAACGCAAAGACAACAGATAATAACACGAGGACAACTGATAATACCGCGAGGACAATATCTAATAACGCGAAGTCAACAGCTAATAACGCGAGGTCATCCGCTAATAATGGGAAGGAACAGATAATAACACGAGGTCAACAGATAATAACACGAGGTCAACAGCTAATAACGCGAGGACAACAGATCGTAACGCGAAGACAACATATAATAACACGAGGACAACAGATAATGCCACGAGGACAACAGCTAATACCGCGAGATCAACAGCTAATAACTCGAGGTCAACAGTTAATAAAGCAAGGACAACAGACAATACCACGAAGACAACAGATAATAACACGGGGACAACAGATAATAACGCTAGGACAGCAGCTAATAACGCGAAGTCAACAGCTAATAACGCGATGTCAAATGCTAATAACGCGACGTCAACTGATAATAACACAAGGTTAACAGATAATACCACGAGGACAACAGATAATAACGCGCGGACAACAGCTAATAACGCGAAGTCAACAGCTAATAACGCGAGATCAAAAGCTTATAACACGAGGACAACAGTTAATAACCGGAGGACAACAGTTAATAACCGGAGGACAAAAGATAATAACGCGAGATCAACAGCTAATAATGCGAGGTCAACAGCTAATAACACGAAGACAACAGTTAATTACGCAATGACAGCAGATAATAACGCGAGGACAACAGCTAATAACACGAGGTCAACAGATAATATCGCGAAGTCAACAGCTAATAACGCGAGGTCAACAGCTAATAACACGAGGAAAACAGTTAATAACGCGAGGACAACAGCTAATAACGCGAGGACAACAGCTAATAACGCAAAGTCAACCGCTAATAATGCGAGGTCAACAGCTAATAACACTAGGACAACAGTTAATAACGCAATGACAACAGCTAATAACGTGAGGACAACAGCTAATAACGCGAGGTCAACAGCTAATAACGCGAGGTCAACAGCTAATAACACGAGAACAACAGCTAATACCTCGATGTCAACAGCTAATAACGCGAGGTCAACAGTTAATAACGCGAGTACAACAGATAATAACACGAGAACAACAGATAATGACGCGAGTACAACAGCTAATAGCGCGAAGTCAACAGCTAATAACGCGAGGTCAACCGCTAATAATGCGAAGTCAACAGATAATAACACGAGGTCAACAGATAATAACACGAGGTCAACAGATAAAAACGCGAGGACAACAGCTAATAACACGAAGTCAACAGATAATAACGCGAGATCATCAGTTAATAAGGCGAGGACAACATATAATACCACGAGGACAACAGATAACACGGGGACAACAGATAATATCGCGAGGACAACAGCTAATAACGCAAAGTCAACAGCTAATAACGCGATGTCAACAGCTAATAACGCGAGGTCAACAGATAATAACACAAGGTTAACAGATAATACCACGAGGACAACAGATAATAACGCGTGGACAACAGCTAATAACGCGAAGTCAACAGCTAATAACGCGAGATCAAAAGTTTATAACACGAGGACAACAGTTAATAACCGGAGGACAACAGTTAATAACCGAAGGACAACAGATAATAACGCGAGATCAACAGCTAATAATGCGAGATCAACTGCTAATAACACGAGGACAACAGTTAATAACGTAATGACAGCAGATAATAACGCGATGACAACAGATAATAACACGAGGGCAACAGTTAATAATGCGAAGACAACAGATAATAACACGAGTTCAACAGGTAATAACGCGAGGACAACAGATAATAACACGATGTCAACAGATAATAACACGAAGTCAACAGATAATAACGCGAGGACAACAGATAATAACACGAGGTCAGCAGGTAATAAAACGAGGACAACAGATAATAACGCGAGGACAACAGATAATAACAGGAGTTCAACAGATAATAAAGCGAGGACAACAGATAATAACGCGAGGTCAACAGATAATATCGTGAAGTCAACAGCTAATAACGCGAGGTCAACAGCTAATAACACGAGGAAAACAGTTAATAACGGGAGGACAACAGCTAATAACGCGAGGACAACAGCTAATAACGCAAAGTCAACCGCTAATAATGCGAGGTCAACAGGTAATAACACGAGGACAACAGTTAATAACGCAATGACAACAGCTAATAACGTGAGAACAACAGCTAATAACGCGAGGTCAACAGCTAATAACGCGAGGTCAACAGCTAATAACACGAGAACAACAGCTAATACCTCGATGTCAACAGCTAATAACGCGAGGTCAACAGTTAATAACGCGAGTACAACAGATAATAACACGAGAACAACAGATAATGACGCGAGTACAACAGCTAATAACGCGAAGTCAACACTTAATAACGCGAGGTCAACCGCTAATAATGCGAGGTCAACAGATATTAACACGAGGACAACAGCTAATACCGCGAGGACAACAGCTAATACCGCGAGGACAACAGCTAATAACGCAAGGTCAACCGCTAATAATGCGAGGTCAACAGCTAATAACACGAGGTCAACAGCTAATAACACGAGGACAACAGCTAATAACGCGAGGTCAATAGCTAATAACGCGAGGACAACATCTAATAACGCGAGCTCAACAGCTAATAACACGAGGACAACAGCTAATACCACGATGTCAACAGCTAATAACACGAGGACAACAGCTAATACCACGATGTCAACAGTTAATAACGAGTGGTCATCAGTTAATAACGCGAGGACAACAGATATTAACACGAGGACAACAGATAATAACGCGAGGTCAACAGCTAAGTACGCGAAGTCAACAGCTAATAACGCGAGGTCAACAGCTAATAATGCGAGGTCAACAGATAACACGAGGTCAACAGATAATAACACGAGGACAACAGATAACGCGAGGACAACAGGTTATAACGCAAAGTCAACAGCTAATAACGCGAGGTCAGCAGCTAATAAGTCAAGGAACACCGCTAATAACGCGAGGTCAACAGCTTATAACGCGAGGAACACCGCTAATAACGCGAGGTCAACAGCTAATAACGCAAAATCAGCAGCTAATAACGCGAGGACAACAGCTAATAACCCGAAGTCAACAGGTAATAACGCAAGGACAACAGATAATACCACGAAGACAACAGATAATAACACAGGGACAACAGATAATAACGCGAGGACAACAGTTAATAACGCTAAGTCAGCAGCTAATATTGGGAGGTCAACAGCTAATAACGTGAGGTCAACAGATAATAAAACGAGGTCAACAGATAAAAACACGAGGACAACAGATAATAACGCGAGGACAACAGCTAATAACGCGAAGTCAACAGCTAATAACGCGAGGTCAACAGCTAATAACACGAGGACAACAGTTAATAACGCGAGGACAACAGATAATAACACGAGGACAACAGCTAATAACGCGAAGAGAACAGATAATAACACGACGACAACAGTTATTAAGGCGAGGACAACAGATAATAATGCGAAGACAACAGCTAATAACGCGAAGACAACAGCTAATAACGCGAAGTCAACAGCTAATAACGCGAGGTCAACAGCTAATATCACTAGGAAAACAGTTAATAACGCGAGGACAACAGATAATAACACGAGGACAACAGTTAATAACGCAAGGCTAACGGCTAATAAATAGAGGTCAACAGCTAATAACACGACGACAACAGTTATTAACGCGAGGACAACAGATAATAATTCGAAGACAACAGCTAATAACGCGAGGACAACAGATAATAACGCGAAATCAACAGCTAGTAACGCGAGGTCAACAGCTAATTAAACGAGGACAACATTTAATAACAAGGACAAGAGATAATAATGCGAGGACATCAGACAATAACACGAGTTCAAAAGATAATACCGCGAGGACAACATATTATAACGCGAAGACAAAAGATAATAACACGAGGTCAATTGATAATAACACGAAATCAACAGATAATAACGCGAGGACAGCAGATAATAACACGAGGTCAACAGGTAATAACTCGAGGACAACAGATAATAACGCGAGGACAACAGATAATAACACGAGTTAAACAGATAATAACGCAAAGACAACAGCTAATACGAAAGGTCAACTGCTAATAACGCGAGGTCTAACGCGAGGGCAACAGCTAATAACGCGAGGTCATCAGCTAATAACGCGAGGTCAACAGCTAATAACACGAGGACAACAGCTAATACCACGATGTCAACAGCTAATAACGCCAGGTCAACAGTTAATAACGCGCGGACAACAGATAATAACACGAGGAAAACAGATAATAACACGAGGACACCAGCTAATAACGCGAAGTAAACAGCTAATAACGCGAGGTCAACAGCAAATAATGCGAGTTCAACAGATAATAACACGAGGTCAACAGATAATAACACGAGGACAACAGATAATAACGCGAGGACAACAGCTAATAACGCGAGGTCAACAGCTAATATCGCAAGTCAACAGGTAATAACGCGAGGTCAGCAGCTTATAAAACGAGGACAACAGTTATTAACGCGAGGACAACAGATAATACCACGAGGACAACAGATAATAACGCGAGGACAACAGCTAAAACCGCGAAGTCAACAGCTAATAACGCGAGGTCAACAGGTATTAACTCGCGGACAACAGTTAATAACGCGAGGACAACAGATAATAACACGAGGACAACAGCTAATAACGCAAGGCCAACAGCTAATAACGCGAGGTCAGCAGCTAATAACACGAGGACAACAGTTAATAACGCTAGGTCAACAGCTAATAACGCAAAGACAACAGATAATAACGCGAGGACAACAGATAATAACACGACGACAACTGATAATAACGCGAGGACAACAGCTAATAACGCAAAGTCAACAGCTTATAACGCGAGGTCAACCGCTAATAATGCGAGTCAACAGATAATAACACGAGGTCAACAGATAATAACACGAGGTCAACAGATAATAACGCGAGGACAACAGATAATAACACGAGGTCAACAGCTAATAACGCGAGAACAACAAATCATAACGCGAAGACAACAGCTAATACCGCGAGGTCAACAGATAATAACACGAGGTCAACAGATAATAACACGAGGACAACAGATAATACCACGAGGACAACAGTTAATACCGCGAGGTCAACAGCTAATAACGCGAGGCCAACAGTTAATAACGCAAGGACAACAGATAATACCACGAAGACAAGAGATAATAACACGGGGACAACAGATAATAACGCGAGGACTACAGCTAATAACGCGAAGTCAACAGCTAATAACGGGAGGTCAACAGCTAATAACGCGAGATCAGCAGTTAATAACGCGAGAACAACAGATAATACCACGAGGACAACAGATAACACGGGGACAACAGATAATATCGCGAGGACAACAGCTAATAACGCGAAGTCAACAGCTAATAACGCAATGTCAACAGCTATTAACGCGAGGTCAACAGATAATAACACGAGGTTAACAGATAATAACACGAGGACAACAGATAATAACGCGCAGACAAAAGGTAATAACGCGAAGTCAACAGCTAATAACGCGAGATCAAAAGCTTATAACACGAGGACAACAGTTAAAAACGCGAGGACAACAGATAATAAAGCGAGATCAACAGCTAATAATGCGAGGTCAACAGCTAATAACTCGAGGACAACAGTACATAACGCAATGACAGGAGATAACAACGCGAGGACAACAGATAATAACACGAGGTCAACAGATAATAACGCGAGGACAACAGCTAATATCACGAAGTCTACAGATAATAACGCGAGGACAACAGATAATAACACGAGGTCACCAGGTAATAAAACGAGGACAACAGATAACGCGAGTACAACAGATAATAACACGAGTTCAACAGATAATAACGCGAGGACAACAGATAATAACACGAGATCAACAGATAATATCGCGAAGTCAACAGCTAATAACGCGAGGTCAACAGCTAATAACACGAGGAAAACAGTTAATAACGCGAGGACAACAGCTAATAACGCGAGGACAACAGCTAATAACGCAAGGTCAACCGCTAATAATGCGAGGTCAACAGCTAATAACACGAGGACAACAGTTAATAACGCAATGACAACAGCTAATAACGTGAGGACAACAGCTAATAACGCGAGGTTAACAGCTAATAACGCGAGGTCAACAGCTAATAACACGAGGACAACAGCTAATACCTCGATGTCAACAGCTAATAACGCGAGGTCAACAGTTAATAACGCGAGTACAACAGATAATAACACGAGAACAACAGATAATGACGCGAGGACAACAGCTAATAACGCGAAGTCAACAGCTAATAACGCGAGGTCAACCGCTAATAATGCGAGGTCAAGAGATAATAACACGAGGTCAACAGATAATAACAAGAGGTCAACAGATAAAAACGCGAGGACAACAGCTAATAACACGAAGTCAACAGATAATAACGCGAGGACAACGGATCATAACGCGAAGACAACAGATAATAACACGAGGACAACAGATAATACCACGAGGACAACAGCTAATACCTCGAGGACAACAGCTAATAACGCGAAGTCAACAGCTAATAACGCGAGGTCAACAGATAATAACACGAGGACAGCAGCTAATAACGCGAGGTCAACAGCTAATAACGCGAGGAGAATAACTAATAACGCGAGGTCAACAGCTAATAACGCGAGGTCAACAGCTAATAACACGAGGACAACAGCTAATACCACGATGTCAACAGTTAATAACGAGTGGTCATCAGTTAATAACGCGAGGACAACAGATATTAACACGAGGACAACAGATAATAACGCTAGTACACCAGCTAATAACGCGAAGTCAACAGCTAATAACGCAAGGTCAACAGCTAATAATGCGAGGTCAACAGATAATAACACGAGGTCAACAGATAACGCGAGGACAACAGCTTATAACGCAAAGTCAACAGCTAATAACGCGAGGTCAACAGCTAATAACGCGGGGAACACCGCCAATAACGCGAGGTCAACAGCTAATAACGCAAAATCAACAGCTAATAACGCGAGGTCAACAGCTAATAACACGAGGACAACAGCTAATAACGCGAGGTCAACAGCTAATAACACGTGGACAACAGCTAATAACGCGAGGTCAACAGCTAATAACGCGAGGACAACAACTAATAACGCGAGGTCAACAGCTAATAACGCGAGGTCAACAGCTAATAACGCAAAGACAACAGATAATACCACGAAGACAACAGATAATAACACGGGACAACAGATAATAACGCGAGGACAACAGCTAATAACGCGAAGTCAGCAGCTAATATTGGGAGGTCAATAGCTAATAAAGTAAGGTCAACAGATAATAACACGAGGTCAACAGATAATAACACGAGGACAACAGATAATAACGCGAGGACAACAGCTAACACCACTCCCTGAAGAAAGAGTGGTTCATCTTCGTCCTTTCGAAACCACTGGTGTTGATTACACAGGAGCCTTACTTCTCACTGGAAACCCAGATAATATACCAGTGAAAGCATACATTTGTCTCTTTACGTGTGCTACAACCAGAGGCGTACATTTAGAAGTCACTTCAGACATGAGTGCTGAAGCCTTCATCCAAGCCTTCCGCAGATTTGCTGCTAGCAGATCTTGTCCCAAATTAATGATATCGGACAATGGTTCCAATATTGTGGCAGGAGAAGCTTGTTTACGAGAAGTCTGGAACCACCCAGAAGTACAGTCGGTCCTACAGAGACGACAATGTTACTGGAAATTCATAGCACCAAGAGCCCCTTGGCAAGGTGGGTTCTATGAGCGAATGGTAGGCACAGTCAAGAAGTGTCTAAGGAAAACTTTACACAGACAAAAGGTCAGTTACTCCGAACTCCAAACTATTGTTGTGGAAATCGAGGCGCGAGTCAATAACCTACCTGTCTGATGATTTCACCCAGAGATAACCTCTGAGTCCCTCACACTTGATCCATGGAGGTCTACTGAGCCCTCTCATCCCTTAGCGGAAGAGGACCCCGTAGACCCGTCACATGTGACCAGAGGTGACTTGGTGGAAAGCTACCAGCATCTCTCCAGAGTTATTAACAGGTGGAATGAGGTGTGGACTCGAGAGTACCTCACAGCTCTACGAGAGTACCACTACGGAGCTTCGAGTCCTTACAATAAAGTGCAATTAAAACCAGGGGACCTAGTACTAGTCGACAGTGATGGACCAAGGACAGAGTGGCCCATAGGCAAAATTGTTGCCATTCATCCAGATCATCAAGGTGTCCTAAGAGTAGTTAAAGTTTCATGCCGAGGCAACACTACTCTAAAAACTTTAGAGAAGCTGGTTCCTCTTGAATTGGCTGAGCGAGAATATCAGCCAGATCCAGCTTCCCCAGTAATTTCCGAGGATAGTAATTCTGATCCTCAGAGCAACCGCCCCACTAGAGCTGCTGCTCAACAATGTAGGCGGAATCTGCAAGCCTATTACAACTCTGAATAAGAGTAATTTCCTTTACACCCGATTTAGATAACTATGATGATACTGTGGTGTGATGTCAAGTAACAAACCATTACAAGTCACTATGACCCAGGATATTTCCATCACAGTAGATTCTGTTGTTTAAATCGTGTGATTTAAATCTTTAATTATTGTGTAGGCTATAAATAACATGTTTCATTTGACATGAAATTAGCAAGACTTAAGTTTCTTGCAAGTCCTTGACAAATACGGGACATTCGTTATGTGTGTACTACTAATATACTAACATACTATATACTAACATTAATCTATATAACATACTATATACTATACAGTATATATACTGTATACTAATATACTAACATTAATACCAACTTCGGGATAGGTGTCAGTACTCATTACACTACGACCCTAGAATCCTCCCCCCGGAGTTATGTTGGAAATTTCCAACACTAAATACAACACTGTTGTATTCTCATTAATTATTACTAATTCTACTAATCATTGTAGTGATTAAAATTAACCCAACGTAGAGTTCACATGTACTAATAATTACATCTGTACAATAAGGCTAGAATTCTTACGTCACCCGACGCCAGTATTGCGTCAGATTCCATTGTAATAAACACATTTATATCCAATGTGTCTGAGAATTGAATTTGATTCTCTATGAACAATGGTGTTCTGTGTGATAATTAATTACAGATAAATTGATCTGCTACTAAAGCCAAATAGAGCGTTTATAGTTATAGCTGTTATCTAGTAATAAAATTAACGTCACGTGTGAATGCCCTGGAGAGATTATAATTATTCTCCATTCTTCGTTTACTATCATAAAACGGGCAAATAATAATATTTAACTCTTCCAAATAATAAACCCGTCCTCACCCGAGCATTTCAAGCACAACTGCGAGAAATGACAATATCCATAACAAATAATTTGTTTAACAAACGCGGGACGCGGAGCGGGGCGGAAGAGACGCCAGTCCACGTGTTGAAACGCTCACGAGCAGACGTGTTCACGTGGTGCTCACGAGGAGACGCCATTACCCAGCCATCAGGGTAGACGCTCAAATCTCCAGAAGAAAATCGCCACTGTGAGGTGTGAAGAACCCTTGCAGACAATACCTTCACCTGGTGTCAGTGTCATTTACGGAACCTGTTAAATTTGGTTCTATGTAACTCCACGTGACCGGCCAGTGAAGCGCGTCAGTATCTAGGATAGGCTAGACCGGAGCCTAGGACGCGACCTTCGGCAAGCTTTAACTTACACAGTGCCCATATTAGCTAAGTACCTTGATCCTTATTTGATGCATCAGATAGGGGGTGGGTTTATAGCTGGGTAGCTTGTCGTGACGACGTGTGACAACTAAAAACTACAGGTTATTATTTTCCTGATGTTTAATCTCGTTTTCTTGAATATAGATTCCTAGTAGTTTAATTTGTTACTACTGAAACTAATTTGATTTACAGCGTGGGTGAAGAATTCTCCGAGCTGTCATTTCTCATGTTAATCACCTCCCAGTGTTCCATGACGAGTCCAGGGGAATCAGAAGATGAGTCGTAACTAACTTCTAAGGAATCGTCATTAAGCTAAGATTTCTTTGTATTCCTTGATTATTATCTGTACTCTTTTACATGCAGAACCCTGTTCATTGGATTAACATGTGTTTATTATAATTATTATTATACATATTCATAATCTATGTTCCCATTAATGATAATGATAATGATTTCATAAATATTCATAGGATTAGATTATTATACATTGGACTGGTGAACGAACCACACTAGTTCCTGGACGTACTGAGTTCCAGTAATAACCCCCCAATGTAGGTGTTTGAGGCTTTGATTCATTTAATTATACAGCCCATTAATTATTTCAATAATCATATTCTCTATTATTTTATCCATAGTTACTGGTTCATCTAGAATTTTCTAATGATCATAATTTCTCTGTTTCCCTCTTTTACTATAAAAGTGGGTGGTCCTTCGTAATTGAATTTACTATATTAATATTTAAATAATTAGAGTCAAGCCCCAAATGTCCCACAGATAATAACATGAGGTCAACAGATAATAACACGAAGTCAACAGATAATAACGCGAGGACAGCAGATAATACCACGAGGTCAACAGGTAATAACACGAGGACAACAGATAATAACGCGAGGACCACAGATAATAACACGAGTTCAACAGATACTAACGCGAGGTCAACAGCTAATACCGCGAGGACAACAGCTAATAACACAAGGTCAACCGCTAATAACGCGAGGTCAACAGCTAATAACACGAGGACAACACATAATAACGCGAGGACCACAGCTAATAACGCGAAGTCAACAGCTAATAACGCGAGGTCAACAGGTAATAACTCGAGGACAACAGTTAATAACGCGAGGACAACAGATAATAACACGAGGACAACAGCTTATAACGCAAGGTTAACAGCTAATAACGCGAGGTCAACAGGTAATAACTCGAGGACAACAGTTAATAACGCGAGGACAACAGATAATAACACGAGGACAACAGCTTATAACGCAAGGCCAACAGCTAATAACGCTAGGTCAGCAGCTAATAACACGAGGACAACAGTTAATAACGCTAGGTCAACAGCTAATAACGCAAAGACAACAGATAATAACGCGAGGACAACAGATAATACCACGAGGACAACTGATAATAACGCGAGGACAACAGCTAATAACGCGAAGTCAACAGCTAATAACGCGAGGTCAACCGCTAATAATGCGAGGTCAACAGATAATAACACGAGGTCAACAGATAATAACGCAAAGACAACAGATAATAACGCGAGGACAACAGATCATAACGCGAAGACAACAGATAATAACACGAGGACAACAGATAATACCACGAGGACAACAGCTAATACCGCAAGGTCAACAGCTAATAACGCGAGGTCAACAGTTAATAACGCAAGGACAACAGATAATACCAAGAAGACAACAGATAATAACACGGGGACAACAGATAATAACGCGAGGACAACAGCTAATAACGCGAAGTCAACAGCTAATAACGGGAGGTCAACAGCTAATAACGCGAGGTCAACAGATAATAACACGAGGTCAACTGATAATAACACGAGGACAACAGATAATAACGCGAGGACAACAGCTAATAACGCGAAGTCAACAGCTAATAACGCGAGGTCAACAGCTAATAACACGAGAACAACAGCTAATACCTCGATGTCAACAGCTAATAACGCGAGGTCAACAGTTAATAACGCGAGTACAACAGATAATAACACGAGAACAACAGATAATGACGCGAGTACAACAGCTAATAACGCGAAGTCAACACTTAATAACGCGAGGTCAACCGCTAATAATGCGAGGTCAACAGATATTAACACGAGGACAACAGCTAATACCGCGAGGACAACAGCTAATACCGCGAGGACAACAGCTAATAACGCAAGGTCAACCGCTAATAATGCGAGGTCAACAGCTAATAACACGAGGTCAACAGCTAATAACACGAGGACAACAGCTAATAACGCGAGGTCAATAGCTAATAACGCGAGGACAACATCTAATAACGCGAGCTCAACAGCTAATAACACGAGGACAACAGCTAATACCACGATGTCAACAGCTAATAACACGAGGACAACAGCTAATACCACGATGTCAACAGTTAATAACGAGTGGTCATCAGTTAATAACGCGAGGACAACAGATATTAACACGAGGACAACAGATAATAACGCGAGGTCAACAGCTAAGTACGCGAAGTCAACAGCTAATAACGCGAGGTCAACAGCTAATAATGCGAGGTCAACAGATAACACGAGGTCAACAGATAATAACACGAGGACAACAGATAACGCGAGGACAACAGGTTATAACGCAAAGTCAACAGCTAATAACGCGAGGTCAGCAGCTAATAAGTCAAGGAACACCGCTAATAACGCGAGGTCAACAGCTTATAACGCGAGGAACACCGCTAATAACGCGAGGTCAACAGCTAATAACGCAAAATCAGCAGCTAATAACGCGAGGACAACAGCTAATAACCCGAAGTCAACAGGTAATAACGCAAGGACAACAGATAATACCACGAAGACAACAGATAATAACACAGGGACAACAGATAATAACGCGAGGACAACAGTTAATAACGCTAAGTCAGCAGCTAATATTGGGAGGTCAACAGCTAATAACGTGAGGTCAACAGATAATAAAACGAGGTCAACAGATAAAAACACGAGGACAACAGATAATAACGCGAGGACAACAGCTAATAACGCGAAGTCAACAGCTAATAACGCGAGGTCAACAGCTAATAACACGAGGACAACAGTTAATAACGCGAGGACAACAGATAATAACACGAGGACAACAGCTAATAACGCGAAGAGAACAGATAATAACACGACGACAACAGTTATTAAGGCGAGGACAACAGATAATAATGCGAAGACAACAGCTAATAACGCGAAGACAACAGCTAATAACGCGAAGTCAACAGCTAATAACGCGAGGTCAACAGCTAATATCACTAGGAAAACAGTTAATAACGCGAGGACAACAGATAATAACACGAGGACAACAGTTAATAACGCAAGGCTAACGGCTAATAAATAGAGGTCAACAGCTAATAACACGACGACAACAGTTATTAACGCGAGGACAACAGATAATAATTCGAAGACAACAGCTAATAACGCGAGGACAACAGATAATAACGCGAAATCAACAGCTAGTAACGCGAGGTCAACAGCTAATTAAACGAGGACAACATTTAATAACAAGGACAAGAGATAATAATGCGAGGACATCAGACAATAACACGAGTTCAAAAGATAATACCGCGAGGACAACATATTATAACGCGAAGACAAAAGATAATAACACGAGGTCAATTGATAATAACACGAAATCAACAGATAATAACGCGAGGACAGCAGATAATAACACGAGGTCAACAGGTAATAACTCGAGGACAACAGATAATAACGCGAGGACAACAGATAATAACACGAGTTAAACAGATAATAACGCAAAGACAACAGCTAATACGAAAGGTCAACTGCTAATAACGCGAGGTCTAACGCGAGGGCAACAGCTAATAACGCGAGGTCATCAGCTAATAACGCGAGGTCAACAGCTAATAACACGAGGACAACAGCTAATACCACGATGTCAACAGCTAATAACGCCAGGTCAACAGTTAATAACGCGCGGACAACAGATAATAACACGAGGAAAACAGATAATAACACGAGGACACCAGCTAATAACGCGAAGTAAACAGCTAATAACGCGAGGTCAACAGCAAATAATGCGAGTTCAACAGATAATAACACGAGGTCAACAGATAATAACACGAGGACAACAGATAATAACGCGAGGACAACAGCTAATAACGCGAGGTCAACAGCTAATATCGCAAGTCAACAGGTAATAACGCGAGGTCAGCAGCTTATAAAACGAGGACAACAGTTATTAACGCGAGGACAACAGATAATACCACGAGGACAACAGATAATAACGCGAGGACAACAGCTAAAACCGCGAAGTCAACAGCTAATAACGCGAGGTCAACAGATAATAACACGAGGACAACAGATAATAACGCGAGGACAACAGCTAATAACGCGAGGTCAACAGCTAATATCGCAAGTCAACAGGTAATAACGCGAGGTCAGCAGCTTATAAAACGAGGACAACAGTTATTAACGCGAGGACAACAGATAATAACGCGAGGACAACAGATAATAACACGAGGACAACAGCTAATAACGCAAGGCCAACAGCTAATAACGCGAGGTCAGCAGCTAATAACACGAGGACAACAGTTAATAACGCTAGGTCAACAGCTAATAACGCAAAGACAACAGATAATAACGCGAGGACAACAGATAATAACACGACGACAACTGATAATAACGCGAGGACAACAGCTAATAACGCAAAGTCAACAGCTTATAACGCGAGGTCAACCGCTAATAATGCGAGTCAACAGATAATAACACGAGGTCAACAGATAATAACACGAGGTCAACAGATAATAACGCGAGGACAACAGATAATAACACGAGGTCAACAGCTAATAACGCGAGAACAACAAATCATAACGCGAAGACAACAGCTAATACCGCGAGGTCAACAGATAATAACACGAGGTCAACAGATAATAACACGAGGACAACAGATAATACCACGAGGACAACAGTTAATACCGCGAGGTCAACAGCTAATAACGCGAGGCCAACAGTTAATAACGCAAGGACAACAGATAATACCACGAAGACAAGAGATAATAACACGGGGACAACAGATAATAACGCGAGGACTACAGCTAATAACGCGAAGTCAACAGCTAATAACGGGAGGTCAACAGCTAATAACGCGAGATCAGCAGTTAATAACGCGAGAACAACAGATAATACCACGAGGACAACAGATAACACGGGGACAACAGATAATATCGCGAGGACAACAGCTAATAACGCGAAGTCAACAGCTAATAACGCAATGTCAACAGCTATTAACGCGAGGTCAACAGATAATAACACGAGGTTAACAGATAATAACACGAGGACAACAGATAATAACGCGCAGACAAAAGGTAATAACGCGAAGTCAACAGCTAATAACGCGAGATCAAAAGCTTATAACACGAGGACAACAGTTAAAAACGCGAGGACAACAGATAATAAAGCGAGATCAACAGCTAATAATGCGAGGTCAACAGCTAATAACTCGAGGACAACAGTACATAACGCAATGACAGGAGATAACAACGCGAGGACAACAGATAATAACACGAGGTCAACAGATAATAACGCGAGGACAACAGCTAATATCACGAAGTCTACAGATAATAACGCGAGGACAACAGATAATAACACGAGGTCACCAGGTAATAAAACGAGGACAACAGATAACGCGAGTACAACAGATAATAACACGAGTTCAACAGATAATAACGCGAGGACAACAGATAATAACACGAGATCAACAGATAATATCGCGAAGTCAACAGCTAATAACGCGAGGTCAACAGCTAATAACACGAGGAAAACAGTTAATAACGCGAGGACAACAGCTAATAACGCGAGGACAACAGCTAATAACGCAAGGTCAACCGCTAATAATGCGAGGTCAACAGCTAATAACACGAGGACAACAGTTAATAACGCAATGACAACAGCTAATAACGTGAGGACAACAGCTAATAACGCGAGGTTAACAGCTAATAACGCGAGGTCAACAGCTAATAACACGAGGACAACAGCTAATACCTCGATGTCAACAGCTAATAACGCGAGGTCAACAGTTAATAACGCGAGTACAACAGATAATAACACGAGAACAACAGATAATGACGCGAGGACAACAGCTAATAACGCGAAGTCAACAGCTAATAACGCGAGGTCAACCGCTAATAATGCGAGGTCAAGAGATAATAACACGAGGTCAACAGATAATAACACGAGGTCAACAGATAAAAACGCGAGGACAACAGCTAATAACACGAAGTCAACAGATAATAACGCGAGGACAACGGATCATAACGCGAAGACAACAGATAATAACACGAGGACAACAGATAATACCACGAGGACAACAGCTAATACCTCGAGGACAACAGCTAATAACGCGAAGTCAACAGCTAATAACGCGAGGTCAACAGATAATAACACGAGGACAGCAGCTAATAACGCGAGGTCAACAGCTAATAACGCGAGGAGAATAACTAATAACGCGAGGTCAACAGCTAATAACGCGAGGTCAACAGCTAATAACACGAGGACAACAGCTAATACCACGATGTCAACAGTTAATAACGAGTGGTCATCAGTTAATAACGCGAGGACAACAGATATTAACACGAGGACAACAGATAATAACGCTAGTACACCAGCTAATAACGCGAAGTCAACAGCTAATAACGCAAGGTCAACAGCTAATAATGCGAGGTCAACAGATAATAACACGAGGTCAACAGATAACGCGAGGACAACAGCTTATAACGCAAAGTCAACAGCTAATAACGCGAGGTCAACAGCTAATAACGCGGGGAACACCGCCAATAACGCGAGGTCAACAGCTAATAACGCAAAATCAACAGCTAATAACGCGAGGTCAACAGCTAATAACACGAGGACAACAGCTAATAACGCGAGGTCAACAGCTAATAACACGTGGACAACAGCTAATAACGCGAGGTCAACAGCTAATAACGCGAGGACAACAACTAATAACGCGAGGTCAACAGCTAATAACGCGAGGTCAACAGCTAATAACGCAAAGACAACAGATAATACCACGAAGACAACAGATAATAACACGGGACAACAGATAATAACGCGAGGACAACAGCTAATAACGCGAAGTCAGCAGCTAATATTGGGAGGTCAATAGCTAATAAAGTAAGGTCAACAGATAATAACACGAGGTCAACAGATAATAACACGAGGACAACAGATAATAACGCGAGGACAACAGCTAATAACGCGAAGTCAACAGCTAATAACGCGAGGTCAACAGCTAACACCACTCCCTGAAGAAAGAGTGGTTCATCTTCGTCCTTTCGAAACCACTGGTGTTGATTACACAGGAGCCTTACTTCTCACTGGAAACCCAGATAATATACCAGTGAAAGCATACATTTGTCTCTTTACGTGTGCTACAACCAGAGGCGTACATTTAGAAGTCACTTCAGACATGAGTGCTGAAGCCTTCATCCAAGCCTTCCGCAGATTTGCTGCTAGCAGATCTTGTCCCAAATTAATGATATCGGACAATGGTTCCAATATTGTGGCAGGAGAAGCTTGTTTACGAGAAGTCTGGAACCACCCAGAAGTACAGTCGGTCCTACAGAGACGACAATGTTACTGGAAATTCATAGCACCAAGAGCCCCTTGGCAAGGTGGGTTCTATGAGCGAATGGTAGGCACAGTCAAGAAGTGTCTAAGGAAAACTTTACACAGACAAAAGGTCAGTTACTCCGAACTCCAAACTATTGTTGTGGAAATCGAGGCGCGAGTCAATAACCTACCTGTCTGATGATTTCACCCAGAGATAACCTCTGAGTCCCTCACACTTGATCCATGGAGGTCTACTGAGCCCTCTCATCCCTTAGCGGAAGAGGACCCCGTAGACCCGTCACATGTGACCAGAGGTGACTTGGTGGAAAGCTACCAGCATCTCTCCAGAGTTATTAACAGGTGGAATGAGGTGTGGACTCGAGAGTACCTCACAGCTCTACGAGAGTACCACTACGGAGCTTCGAGTCCTTACAATAAAGTGCAATTAAAACCAGGGGACCTAGTACTAGTCGACAGTGATGGACCAAGGACAGAGTGGCCCATAGGCAAAATTGTTGCCATTCATCCAGATCATCAAGGTGTCCTAAGAGTAGTTAAAGTTTCATGCCGAGGCAACACTACTCTAAAAACTTTAGAGAAGCTGGTTCCTCTTGAATTGGCTGAGCGAGAATATCAGCCAGATCCAGCTTCCCCAGTAATTTCCGAGGATAGTAATTCTGATCCTCAGAGCAACCGCCCCACTAGAGCTGCTGCTCAACAATGTAGGCGGAATCTGCAAGCCTATTACAACTCTGAATAAGAGTAATTTCCTTTACACCCGATTTAGATAACTATGATGATACTGTGGTGTGATGTCAAGTAACAAACCATTACAAGTCACTATGACCCAGGATATTTCCATCACAGTAGATTCTGTTGTTTAAATCGTGTGATTTAAATCTTTAATTATTGTGTAGGCTATAAATAACATGTTTCATTTGACATGAAATTAGCAAGACTTAAGTTTCTTGCAAGTCCTTGACAAATACGGGACATTCGTTATGTGTGTACTACTAATATACTAACATACTATATACTAACATTAATCTATATAACATACTATATACTATACAGTATATATACTGTATACTAATATACTAACATTAATACCAACTTCGGGATAGGTGTCAGTACTCATTACACTACGACCCTAGAATCCTCCCCCCGGAGTTATGTTGGAAATTTCAAACATACAACACTGTTGTATTCTCATTAATTATTACTAATTCTACTAATCATTGTAGTGATTAAAATTAACCCAACGTAGAGTTCACATGTACTAATAATTACATCTGTACAATAAGGCTAGAATTCTTACGTCACCCGACGCCAGTATTGCGTCAGATTCCATTGTAATAAACACATTTATATCCAATGTGTCTGAGAATTGAATTTGATTCTCTATGAACAATGGTGTTCTGTGTGATAATTAATTACAGATAAATTGATCTGCTACTAAAGCCAAATAGAGCGTTTATAGTTATAGCTGTTATCTAGTAATAAAATTAACGTCACGTGTGAATGCCCTGGAGAGATTATAATTATTCTCCATTCTTCGTTTACTATCATAAAACGGGCAAATAATAATATTTAACTCTTCCAAATAATAAACCCGTCCTCACCCGAGCATTTCAAGCACAACTGCGAGAAATGACAATATCCATAACAAATAATTTGTTTAACAAACGCGGGACGCGGAGCGGGGCGGAAGAGACGCCAGTCCACGTGTTGAAACGCTCACGAGCAGACGTGTTCACGTGGTGCTCACGAGGAGACGCCATTACCCAGCCATCAGGGTAGACGCTCAAATCTCCAGAAGAAAATCGCCACTGTGAGGTGTGAAGAACCCTTGCAGACAATACCTTCACCTGGTGTCAGTGTCATTTACGGAACCTGTTAAATTTGGTTCTATGTAACTCCACGTGACCGGCCAGTGAAGCGCGTCAGTATCTAGGATAGGCTAGACCGGAGCCTAGGACGCGACCTTCGGCAAGCTTTAACTTACACAGTGCCCATATTAGCTAAGTACCTTGATCCTTATTTGATGCATCAGATAGGGGGTGGGTTTATAGCTGGGTAGCTTGTCGTGACGACGTGTGACAACTAAAAACTACAGGTTATTATTTTCCTGATGTTTAATCTCGTTTTCTTGAATATAGATTCCTAGTAGTTTAATTTGTTACTACTGAAACTAATTTGATTTACAGCGTGGGTGAAGAATTCTCCGAGCTGTCATTTCTCATGTTAATCACCTCCCAGTGTTCCATGACGAGTCCAGGGGAATCAGAAGATGAGTCGTAACTAACTTCTAAGGAATCGTCATTAAGCTAAGATTTCTTTGTATTCCTTGATTATTATCTGTACTCTTTTACATGCAGAACCCTGTTCATTGGATTAACATGTGTTTATTATAATTATTATTATACATATTCATAATCTATGTTCCCATTAATGATAATGATAATGATTTCATAAATATTCATAGGATTAGATTATTATACATTGGACTGGTGAACGAACCACACTAGTTCCTGGACGTACTGAGTTCCAGTAATAACCCCCCAATGTAGGTGTTTGAGGCTTTGATTCATTTAATTATACAGCCCATTAATTATTTCAATAATCATATTCTCTATTATTTTATCCATAGTTACTGGTTCATCTAGAATTTTCTAATGATCATAATTTCTCTGTTTCCCTCTTTTACTATAAAAGTGGGTGGTCCTTCGTAATTGAATTTACTATATTAATATTTAAATAATTAGAGTCAAGCCCCAAATGTCCCACAGATAATAACATGAGGTCAACAGATAATAACACGAAGTCAACAGATAATAACGCGAGGACAGCAGATAATACCACGAGGTCAACAGGTAATAACACGAGGACAACAGATAATAACGCGAGGACCACAGATAATAACACGAGTTCAACAGATACTAACGCGAGGTCAACAGCTAATACCGCGAGGACAACAGCTAATAACACAAGGTCAACCGCTAATAACGCGAGGTCAACAGCTAATAACACGAGGACAACACATAATAACGCGAGGACCACAGCTAATAACGCGAAGTCAACAGCTAATAACGCGAGGTCAACAGGTAATAACTCGAGGACAACAGTTAATAACGCGAGGACAACAGATAATAACACGAGGACAACAGCTTATAACGCAAGGTTAACAGCTAATAACGCGAGGTCAACAGGTAATAACTCGAGGACAACAGTTAATAACGCGAGGACAACAGATAATAACACGAGGACAACAGCTTATAACGCAAGGCCAACAGCTAATAACGCTAGGTCAGCAGCTAATAACACGAGGACAACAGTTAATAACGCTAGGTCAACAGCTAATAACGCAAAGACAACAGATAATAACGCGAGGACAACAGATAATACCACGAGGACAACTGATAATAACGCGAGGACAACAGCTAATAACGCGAAGTCAACAGCTAATAACGCGAGGTCAACCGCTAATAATGCGAGGTCAACAGATAATAACACGAGGTCAACAGATAATAACGCAAAGACAACAGATAATAACGCGAGGACAACAGATCATAACGCGAAGACAACAGATAATAACACGAGGACAACAGATAATACCACGAGGACAACAGCTAATACCGCAAGGTCAACAGCTAATAACGCGAGGTCAACAGTTAATAACGCAAGGACAACAGATAATACCAAGAAGACAACAGATAATAACACGGGGACAACAGATAAT
This sequence comes from Procambarus clarkii, assembly GCF_040958095.1. NCBI lineage: Eukaryota > Metazoa > Arthropoda > Malacostraca > Decapoda > Cambaridae > Procambarus > Procambarus clarkii. The sequence continues at coordinate 4,026,837 of NC_091226.1, forward strand.
AACGCGAGGACAACAGCTAATAACGCGAAGTCAACAGCTAATAACGGGAGGTCAACAGCTAATAACGCGAGGTCAACAGATAATAACACGAGGTCAACTGATAATAACACGAGGACAACAGATAATAACGCGAGGACAACAGCTAATAACGCGAAGTCAACAGCTAATAACGCGAGGTCAACATCTAATAACACGAGGACAACAGGTAATAACGCAAGGCCAACAGCTAATAACGCGATGACAACAGTTTATTACACGAGGACAACAGATAATAACACGAGGACAACAGTTAATGACGGAAGGACAAGAGATAATAATGCGAGGACAACAGATAATAACACGAGTTCAACAGATTATAACACGAGGACAACAGATAATAACACGAGGACAACAGTTAATAACGGAGGGACAACAGATAATAACGCGATGACAACAGATTATAACACGAGGACAACATATAATAACACGAGGACAACAGTTAATAACGGAAGGACAAGAGATTATAACGCGAAGACAACAGATAATAACATGAGGTCAACAGGTAATAACACGAAGTCAACAGATAATAACGCGTGGACAGTGGATAATAACACAAGGTCAACAGGTAATAACACGAGGACAACAGATAATAACGCGAGGACCACAGATAATAACACGAGTTCAACAGATACTAACGCGAGGTCAACAGCTAATACCGCGAGGACAACAGCTAATAACACAAGGTCAACAGCTAATAACACGAGGACAACACATAATAACGCGAGGACCACAGCTAATAACGCGAAGTCAACAGCTAATAACGCGAGGTCAACAGGTAATAACTCGAGGACAACAGTTAATAACGCGAGTACAACAGATAATAACACGAGGACAACAGCTTATAACGCAAGGTTAACAGCTAATAACGCGAGGTCAACAGGTAATAACTCGAGGACAACAGTTTATAACGCGAGGACAACAGATAATAACACGAGGACAACAGCTTATAACGCAAGGCCAACAGCTAATAACGCGAGGTCAGCAGCTAATAACACGAGGACAACAGTTAATAACGCTAGGTCAACAGCTAATAACGCAAAGACAACAGATAATAACGCGAGGACAACAGATAATACCACGAGGACAACTGATAATAACGCGAGGACAACAGCTAATAACGCGAAGTCAACAGCTAATAACGCGAGGTCAACCGCTAATAATGCGAGGTCAACAGATAATAACACGAGGTCAACAGATAATAACGCAAAGACAACAGATAATAACGCGAGGACAACAGATCATAACGCGAAGACAACAGATAATAACACGAGGACAACAGATAATACCACGAGGACAACAGCTAATACCGCAAGGTCAACAGCTAATAACGCGAGGTCAACAGTTAATAACGCAAGGACAACAGATAATACCAAGAAGACAACAGATAATAACACGGGGACAACAGATAATAACGCGAGGACAACAGCTAATAACGCGAAGTCAACAGCTAATAACGGGAGGTCAACAGCTAATAACGCGAGGTCAACAGATAATAACACGAGGTCAACAGATAATAACACGAGGACAACAGATAATAACGCGAGGACAACAGCTAATAACGCGAAGTCAACAGCTAATAACGCGAGGTCAACATCTAATAACACGAGGACAACAGGTAATAACGCAAGGCCAACAGCTAATAACGCGATGACAACAGATTATTACACGAGGACAACAGATAATAACACGAGGACAACAGTTAATGACGGAAGGACAAGAGATAATAATGCGAGGACAACAGATAATAACACGAGTTCAACAGATTATAACACGAGGACAACAGATAATAACACGAGGACAACAGTTAATAACGGAGGGACAACAGATAATAACGCGATGACAACAGATTATAACACGAGGACAACATATAATAACACGAGGACAACAGTTAATAACGGAAGGACAAGAGATTATAACGCGAAGACAACAGATAATAACACGAGGTCAACAGGTAATAACACGAAGTCAACAGATAATAACGCGTGGAGAGTGGATAATAACACAAGGTCAACAGGTAATAACACGAGGACAACAGATAATAACGCGAGGACAACAGATAATAACACGAGTTCAACAGATAATAACGCGAGGACAACAGCTAATACCGCGAGGACAACAGCTAATAACGCAAGGTCAACCGCTAATAACGCGAGGTCAACAGCAAATAACACGAAGACAACAGCTAATAACGCGAGGTCAACAGCTAATAACACGAGGACAACAGCTAATAACGCGAGGTCAACAGCTAATAACGCGAGGTCAACAGCTAATAACGTGAGGACAACAGTTAATAACGCGAGGTCATCAGCTAATAACGCGAGGTCAACAGCTAATAACACGAGAACAACAGCTAATACCACGATGTCAACAGCTAATAACGCCAGGTGAGCAGTTAATAACGCGAGGACAACAGATAATAAAACGAGGACAACAGATAATAACGCGAGGACACCAGGTAATAACGCGAAGTCAACAGCTAATAACGCGAGGTCAACAGCAAATAATGAGAGGTCAACAGATAATAACACGAGGTCAACAGATAATAACACGTGGACAACAGATAATAACGCAAGGCCAACAGCTAATAACACGAGGTCAGCAGCTAATAACACGAGGACAACAGTTAATAACGCGAGGACAACAGCTAATAACGCAAAAAACAACAGATAATAACGCGAGGACAACAAAATAACACGAGGACAACTGATAAAAACGCGAAGACAACAGCAAATAATGCGAAGTCAACAGCTATTAACGCGAGGTCAACAGCTAATAATGCGAGGTCAACAGATTATAACGCGAAGACAACAGATAATACCACGAGGACAACAGTTAATAACGCGAGGATAACAGATAATAACACGCGGTCAACAGATAATAACACGAGGTCAACAGATAATAACGCGAGGACAACAGCTAATAACACGAAGTCAACAGCTAATAAAGCGAGGTTAACAGCTAATAACACGAGGACAACAGTTAATAACGCGAGGACAACAGATAATAACGCGAGGTCAACAGCTAATAGCGCGAGGACAACAGCTAATAACACGAGGACAACAGTTAATAACGCGAGGACAACAGATAATAACGCGAGGTCAACAGCTAATAGCGCGAGGACAACAGCTAATAACACGAGGTCAACAGCTAATAACGCGAGATCAACAGTTCATAACGCGAGGACAACAGATAATACCACGAGGACAACAGATAACACGGGGACAACAGATAATATCGCGGGGACAACAGCTAATAACGCGAAGTCAACAGCTAATAACGCGATGTCAACAGCTAATAACGCGAGGTCAACAGACAATAACACGAGGTTAACAGATAATAACACGAGGACAACAGATAATAACGCGCGGACAACAGCTAATAACGCGAAGTCAACAGCTAATAACGCGAGATCAAAAGCTTATAACACGAGGACAACAGTTAATAACGCGAGGACAACAGATAATAACGTGAGATCAACAGCTAATAATGCGAGGTCAACAGCTAATAACACGAGGACAACAGTTAATAACGCAATGACAGCAGATAATAACGCGAGGACAACAGATAATAACACGAGGGCAACAGGTAATATTGCGAGGACAACAGATAATAACACGAGTTCAACAGATAATAATGCGAGGACAACAGATAATAACACGAGGTCACCAGGTAATAAAACGAGGACAACAGATAATAACGCGAGGACAACAGATAATAACACGAGTTCAACAGATAATAACGCGAAGACATCAGATAATAATACGAGGTCAACAGATAATATCGCGAAGTCAACAGCTAATAACGCGAGGTCAACAGCTAATAACACGAGGAAAACAGTTAATAACGCGAGGACAACAGCTAATAACGCGAGGACAACAGCTAATAACGCAAGGTCAACCGCTAATAATGCGAGGTCAACAGCTAATAACACGAGGACAACAGTTAATAACGCAATGACAACAGCTAATAACGTGAGGACAACAGCTAATAACGCGAGGTCAACAGCTAATAACGCGAGGTCAACAGCTAATAACACGAGGACAACAGCTAATACCTCGATGTCAACAGCTAATAACGCGAGGTCAACAGTTAATAACGCGAGTACAACAGATAATAACACGAGAACAACAGATAATGACGCGAGGACAACAGCTAATAACGCGAAGTCAACAGCTAATAACGCGAGGTCAACAGCTAATAATGCGAGGTCAACAGATAATAACACAAGGTCAACAGATAATAACACGAGAACAACAGAAAATAACGTGAGGACAACAGCTTATAACGCGAAGTCAACAGCTAATAACGCAAGGTCAACAGCTAATAACACGAGGTCAACAGCTAATAACGCGAGATCAACAGTTCATAACGCGAGGACAACAGATAATACCACGAGGACAACAGATAACACGGGGACAACAGATAATATCGCGGGGACAACAGCTAATAACGCGAAGTCAACAGCTAATAACGCGATGTCAACAGCTAATAACGCGAGGTCAACAGACAATAACACGAGGTTAACAGATAATAACACGAGGACAACAGATAATAACGCGCGGACAACAGCTAATAATGCGAGGTCAACAGCTAATAACACGAGGACAACAGTTAATAACGCAATGACAACAGCTAATAACGTGAGGACAACAGCTAATAACGCGAGGTCAACAGCTAATAACGCGAGGTCAACAGCTAATAACACGAGGACAACAGCTAATACCTCGATGTCAACAGCTAATAACGCGAGGTCAACAGTTAATAACGCGAGTACAACAGATAATAACACGAGAACAACAGATAATGACGCGGAATATGACCACACGTGAGGTCAGCAGATAATAACACGAGGTCAACAGATAATAACGCCACACAGCAATGGACCAGAGTCGTTACTATTTAGCTGTTTGTTATAGTGCCACTGGATGGACATAAACGTAACGTAAACTCGATGTTGTAGTAGTTTAGTCTCTTGTTGTTTAATAAATTATTTTTGTTAATAGATAACATTCTTTGATTTCAACCCTTCAACTATTCTTTTCCACCCATGATCTGCTTGATATGATTGTTGCAATGTTTTTTTTAATGAAGGCTGTTCTTGGGAATTCGAATTCCAATTCATAGCACCACATCAAATACAAATATTTGATTGTGAGAACCCGTCGGTTACCTTTTATTGGTTTTAACATCCTGTTTACCTAGGAGGAACCAGCGTCTTATGTGGACAGGTTTTCACCCTAGTGGTGGTAGCCTGGCGGTTTGCTCCCTCTTTTCCTTTTTCTATTGGTCTCATGCTTCGAGTAGAAATATCTGCCGTGTGCAGTTCTTTATACTTGAGGTCCACCTCCTAAGGGAGGTAGGCGTAGAAAATATCTCACAGAAACCTCTTTACAGATGGCTTTGATATTTGACACAACATTGCATATGAATAGGCGAGTGTTTTCATGCCTACTATATACATGCCGTACCTGTGACAGGAAAAACATGCTTTTTTTTTTTTTTTTTAAACAGCACCATCTGTAGGACGTAAGAGCAACACACTCTGTAATCTCCGAAAGTTTTTCACCGATTGCTCTGATATTTTTACACAACGTTCCATTCGAATACATGCGTGTTTTTATATACCTACTATTTAGATGCTAAACCTGTGACAGGTAAAAACATGCATGTTTTGAAAAACACCGCCATCTGTTGCACGTATGAGCAACACACGATATACAAAATATATTACGATTCTATTTCAATTTTTTCGATTGCATTGATAAATTTAATTTTCATAGATTTTGATTTATTTTTATTTTTATTTAATTATTTTGTTTGACGTTGCATTGGAATTGAGCTGTGTTGTTTACCATACATTTCATTTCGTTTTTTAACTGTTCTTCTTATTCTTCAGTGCAATTGGTGAAATTGCACTGAAGACAGCTCAGTGAAATTGAGCTGTGTCGATTGATCTGCATTTGAATTGAAATATTTCGTTAGTATTTTTTTTTTTTTTGCAAGAAGAAAATGGACAACTCGTTTATTTCACAGCTGCAAATGTGCAACAAGCAGCTATGAATCCACCGGCTACAACGTTAACTGCTTCCATCATGTTATGTCAAGATGACGTGTTTGCGAAAACACTGCTGTATTCGGATGTACCTACGTATTACACATGGAATGCCAGTAGAAAATCATTTGAACGACGTAAACAAGGAGAGCGAGTCGACGGACAACCTGGCATAATCAAACAAACCACGATAGGCAGACTGTACACCGTGCATTCCAATTACGATGAATGCTTCTTTTTTCGCATGCTGTTGGTAAATGTGCCTGGTCCAACGTCTTTCCAGCCATTGAGATTTGACAACGGCGTAACACATGCCCCTCTCCGTAGTGCATGTCAAGCTCGGAATTTATTGGAGAACGACGGACATTGGGATGCACGCATTAATGACCACAGGCTCTCCTTCATCTCCAACAGAGTTATGGGAGAAATATAAACCGCACATGGCTGAAGATATTATCCAGCGAATATGAAGGAAAATTCAAATATGAACATGGATTTCACAGCAGAAATCTACTGAAATCAGCAGATTTGTGCTTAGAATTCGCGAACAAAGTTCTAAATCAATTGGAAATGCCATCACCGAATCGATCTGCTGCTGCTTCGTTCGATGTAGAATTGCGTTGTGAACAAAATTACAACATGAGTGATCTGTTGTCATATGTGCAATCAAATATTCGTAAGCTAACGCTGGAACGAAAAGGCATTTACAATCAAATAATTCAAACTGTCAATAACGGATTTGGAGAAATCTTCTTAGATGCGCCAGGAGGAACTGTAAATCCTTCCTAATTAAATTGATTCTAGCAGGATTTCGATCCCAAAATGGCATTACCTTAGCTCTTGCATCGTCCGGAATAGCAGCGACATTGTTACCAGTTGGAAGAACTGCTACTTCGGCTTTGAAATTGGCATTGAACATGCAATTCATTGAAACTCCCACGTGCAACATTTCCAAAGCATCCGGCATGGGAAAAGTATTGCAGAAATGTAAACTTATCATTTGGGATGAATGCACAATGGCCCACAAAAAATCGCTCGAGGCTCTTGATCGATCAATGCAAGATTTGCGTGGAAACATCAGACTATTTGGGAATGCATTAATATTGCTTGCAGGAGATTTCAGGCAAACATTACCTGTAATTCCTCGATACAAGTCCGTCGACACGGTTGAGAAACGAGATGAAGTGGTTAGTTATCCAACAGAATTTTTTAAATCACTCAATCTGCTAGGGATACCATCACACGTACGGCAATTGAAAATTTGCCTGCCAATTATCATGTTGCGAAATATCAATCAGCTAAAGCTTTGCAACGCCATGCGCCTTGCAGTAAAATAAATAATCAGCAACGTCATAGAAGCAACAATCTTGACAAGACCTTACAAAGGTGAAGATGTCCTCATTCCTTGCATTTCTATGATTCCAACAGATATGGCATTTCAATTTAAGATATTGTAATTTCCAATTCGATTGGGGTTTACAATCACCATCAACAAACCTCAGTGCCAATCTTTTAAATTGTGCGGTTTATATCTAGACATCGAATGCTTCCCACATGGACGATTATATGTTGCGTGTTCTATAATCGGCAAACCAGACAATCTCGATATCTCCAAAGACAATGGAACAACAAACCATATTGTATACCCACAAGCAAGGTGAAATTAAACATATTTGAAACGTGTGCTCTCTCTTTTCTTACTTTTTCGTTTAACCAGACTGAGCTACAGCAACGCATGGCAGGTATATCTAGTGTATAATAAATGAAGTGTAGTTTACTGTAAATTTTAGAGCCGATTACACTAACAAACTTTGGGGGGTTAATTTATAATGTGAAGTTACTGCACTTCAGTTAATAAAACATTGCGATGTTTTATGGAACATTAACAGGCAACAGGAACAGGGCTCCATTAAGGAACATATAATCTCTTCCCACAACCAAACCATCGCCAGAGAAATCCTAGTAAACAACACAGAAATCATTGATAGATACAGCGATAGCAGGCGGCTTGACATTTGCGAGGCACTACACATCAAGAAGTCAACACCAGCAATCAACAGCCAATTAATGCACAACTATATTCTACCCACCTCAAGACTCCGCTCCAATATAGAAGCATCAAGAAATATGGACCAATAGGCTTTCTACAATCACTTCTATTCAATACCCATTGTTTCGTGTTCTGTCTTGTGTTGATGAAATTAATACCCTATTAATGCCACCTCTTGTTCTGTCTTATGTTGATGAAATTAACAGCCTATTAATGCCACCTCACCCCATCCACCTCTCTCAAATGTAGATATAAAAACAAAATCGGAGATGCGTAAGTTCTATTCAGTTGTGTATTTGTAAACTAAAGTCTTTGAAAATGTAATAAGTTTTACGAAACGCGATTGTGTCGTGTCAGAATAGAAATAAAAATGAATTTTGGAGAATTGATTTATGATTTACCTCCAACAGTGAAAAGAAATGTACGAAAGATTGAGAAAATTCGTGTTAGAATTATTAATCTTACTTTTTCGGTCATATTGTTCCAGCGCCTCAGTGTCGCTGTTCAGAGGGGAAATGCGTGTTGTATCTTGGGTACGCACCCGACCCCCGAGGAACTGGACGAGGTCTTCGAACACTGATTGGTATATTGTTATATTGTTATATAAGTGTGTTTTCTGTAAACTGTAACATTGCAATAAAATCAAAAAAAAAAAAAAAAATAATAGGGGTGGTAGGAGAGGAAAAGATTAAAGAATTCAGTGAGAATCCACAAGGTCTTCTCTGAACACTATTTATTTTCTTCTTCGAGGATGTGGGTCCCTTTAATTAAACCAGTGGTGGTACCCCTATATATATATATATATATATATATATATATATATATATATATATATATATATATATATATATATATATATATATATATATATATATATATATATATATATATATATATATATATATATATATATATATATATATATATATATATATATAATGTAGACATGTTTCTTATATTCTTTTTCACTGTTGATGGTAACTGAAAAATCAATTCTCCATAATTCATTTTTATTTCTAGTCTGACGCGACACCTGAACGCGTTTTGTAAAGCTTATTACATTTTAAGAACATAAGAACAAAGGTAACAGCAGAAGGCCTATTGGCCCATACGAGGCAGCTCCTATTCTATAACCGCCCAATTCCACTCATATACTTGTCCAACCCGCGCTTGAAACAATCGAGGGACACCACCTCCACCATGTTACGTGGCAATTGGTTCCACAAATCAACAACCCTATTACTGAACCAGTATTTACCCAAGTCTTTCCTAAATCTAAACTTATCCAATTTATACCCATTGTTTCGTGTTCTGTCTTGTGTTGATATTTTTAATAGCATATTAAAATCCCCCCTGTTATGTCCATTCATCCACTTGTAAACCTCTATCATGTCACCCCTAACTCTTCGCCTTTCCAGTGAATGCAACTTTAGCTTTGTTAATCTTTCTTCATTTGAAAGATTTCTAATTTGGGGAATTAACTTAGTCATCCTACGTTGGACACGTTCAAGTGAATTTATATCCATTCTATAATACGGCGACCAAAACTGAACTGCATAATCTAAATGGGGCCTAACCCATATAGGGTTATAAGATATAGCTTAAGAACCACACCAGGTGTCTTGTTACTAACGCTTCGATTAATAAATCCCAGTTTCCTATTCGCCTTATTACGAACATTCATGCATTGATCCTTTTGTTTTAAATTCTTACTAATCATAACTCCCAGATCCCTTTCGCAATCTGACTTCGCAATCTCAACACCATCTAGCTCGTATCTTGTAACTCTATCATCATTACCTAGCCTCAAAACTTTACATTTATCAGCATTAAACTGCATTTGCCAATCCTTTGACCATTTCAAAACCCTATCTAGATCAACTTGAAGTGATAGTGAGTCCTCCTCCGAATTAATTTCCCTACCGATTTTCGTATCATCGGCAAATTTGCAAATGTTGCTACTCAAACCTGAATCTAAATCATTTATATATATTATAAACAACAGAGGTCCCAGGACAGAGCCCTGAGGTACTCCACTAACAACATTATCCCACTCTGACTTAACCCCATTTATACTAACTCTCTGTTTCCTTTGGAATAGCCTTGCCCTAATCCAACTTAATATAGCACCGCCAATACCATGAGCTTCTATTTTTTTAACTAGTCTTTCATGTGGCACCGTATCAAAAGCTTTGCTAAAGTCAAGGTACATAACATCACAATCCATACCACTATCAACTGCCTCAACTATGCTGGAATAAAAAGTTAGCAAATTTGTTAAACATGAACGGCGATTTGTAAAACCATTTTGCGACTCATTTATTAATTTGTTTTTCATGATGGAGACGAATTGTATTTGCAATTATTGATTCAAGTAACTTTCCCACAATAGACGTTAGGCTAATTGGCCGATAGTTTGACGCAAGTGATCTATCTCCTTTCTTAAAAATTGGTACCATATTAGCTACCTTCCATGACTCGGGCACTCTGCCTGACTATTGATTTATTAAATATGGTAGACAGTGGCTCGGAAAGCTCCTCTTTGCATTCTTTAAGCACCCTGGCAAACACTTCATCCGGCCCTGGGGATTTGTTTGGTTTTAGTTTTTCTAATTGTTTAATTACATCCTCACTGGTAACTGCTAAACTAGTCAACCTGTCCTCATCCCCACCCACATAGACTTGTTCGGCTGAAGGCATATTGTTAAGTTCTTCTTTAGTAAATACAGATATAAAATATTTGTTAAAAATACTACTCATCTCCTTGTCATTATCCGTTATTTGACCTGTCTCAGATTTTAATGGACCTATCCTTTCCCTAGTCTTAGTTCGATATAACTGAAAAAAAAACTTTAGGATTTGACTTTGCTTGCTCTGCTATGCGAACTTCATAGTTTCTTTTTGCTTTCCTAATGTCTTTTTTAACATTTCTAACCAGTCGTATGAATTCCTGTTCTAACCTGACTTCCCCATTCTTAATCCTTTTGTACCAAGCTCTCTTTTTACCTATAAGGTTCTTTAAATTATTTGTTATCCACTTTGGGTCATTAGTATTCGACCTATTCAATTTGTATGGTATACTACGTTCCTGTGCTTTGTTTAGAATATTCTTAAATAAGTTATATATTAAATCCACATCGAAATCCCCTTACGTCACCTATCGCTGGGTTCATGTCTCCCTCTAAGACCGGCCCACACCCCATACCCAAGAGTTTCCAATCTATTTGACCCAAAAAATTTCTTAGGCTATTAAAATCAGCTTTTCGAAAATCTGGCACTTTAACAGATTTTTCTCCTACAGGTCTGTTCCATTCTATGCTAAATCTGATTACTTTGTGATCACTGTTCCCTAGCTCACTCCCTATTTCGATGTCATTAATTTGTGTTTCCCTGTTAGTTAACACTAAATCTAAAATATTATTTTCCCGCGTTGGTTCCTTAATGTGTTGCGTAAGAAAGCAATCGTCAATTAATTCTAGAAAATCTTCTGCTTCACTATTCCCTGTTTTGTTCACCCAGTTTATTCCACTAAAATTAAAGTCACCCATGACATAAATACTGTTAGATCTAGATGCTCTAGATATTTCATTCCATAGATGCTTTGCTTCCATTCTGTCTAAATTTGGTGGCCTATATATAACTCCTATTATAGTATTATTTGCTTTTTCGTTTAATTCTATCCAAATAGTTTCTGTGTGTGGCTCATTTTTTATTCCCTCTTTGAGACTACATTTCAAATTGTTCCTAACATATATGGCTACTCCCCCTCCTCGTCTAATATATCTATCTGTGTGAAATAGTTTAAATCCATTTATCTGATATTCAGCTAATAGTTCTCTATTTTCTACGTTCATCCACGTTTCGGTAAGTGCAATAATATCTATTTTTTCTGTGCAGACATGAGCATTTAATTCATTAATTTTATTTCTTAGACTTCTACTGTTAGTGTAATATATCCTAAGTGAATTGTTATTTTGAGGCCCTTTTCTTTCCCTGATCATTTTGCCAATTCTTTTCTTCCACGAACACATACTTTTATTTCCTCCTTCCTCCAAATCAATTCCCATACCACTATCTACTAACAGTTTAAACCCAAACAAACACCTCTAACCACTTGTTCCAACGAGTTCGCAACAGCAACAACCCCAGCCCTCGATAGATGCACCCCATCACGAGCATACATTTCATTTCTTCCATAGAAGCGTTCCCAGTTGTCTATGAAAGATATTGCATTTGATTTGCAATATCTTTCCAGCCGGCAATTGACACCGAGTGCCCTCGACATCCATTCATTTCCCACTCCCTTTCTTGGAAGAATGCCACATATGATCGGGATTCCTCCCTTGCTCCTAACTAATTCAATGGCTGTCCTAAATCACTGCATTAGTTCCTCACTCCTAACTCGCCCAACATCATTACCCCCTGCACTAATACAAATAATGGGTTTGTTCCCATTTCCCGTCATAATATCATTCATGTTTTCAACAATATCACCAATTCCAGCTCCCGGATAGCAAACCCTTAATCTGTTCCCCCTATCTCTGGCACAAAACGTTCTGTCTAAATACCTCACCTGGGAATCTCCCACAACCAAAATTCCCTTCGGTACCGCCCTCTTTCTGAGCAGCTTGAGGGGCCTGCGCTCCGCCGTTCCTCGCTGATTTCCTCGCTGCAGGCGCACTACAGCACTCGTCCTCCAACACGGCAAATGAATTTGCCGTCCTTACGGCGTCTGTAGGCGGCCTTGTCAAGGTCTTCTTAAGATCCCTGTCTTTCACTACTCTCCACGATGAGGTCTCGTCAACACTGGTCTCCTTCGTTTTTCAAAGACTTTAGTTTACACACACACTCCCCCCTCCCCGCTCAGCTCGTTGTTGCCGTGAGGGGGGCTTATTGGGCGGCTGCCGGAGTGTGATGCTCCTTGGGACAGTCCTCTGTCCTTTTCTAGCCTTGTGCTCCTGCTGCCAACCTCTCCAATTATGCTGAGCACCTTTTCTTTTTCCTTCTGTTTCGTTTTTCTCCCCCCTCTTCTCCTATCTGCTTGCCGTTTCCTGCCGACATTTTGCTTGTGGTTCTTCCCTTGGACTTCTTCTATTTTGACGCCCGGGTGCTTGAGGAGGCATACTCGTGCACCCGTAGAACTGTAGTACCCGACGTCGAGAGCGAGGGGAACCTTTTATTGTCAATCCCACTTTCGTCACTGAACCTGATCTCGACGGACTGTCGGTTCTTAAGGTGGCGTTTGTGGGACGTATACTCACGACGCACCCCTAGGAGGCCCCGGCATGATCGGCGATAGCTTCTTGTTGGGTGTCCTGCCTCTAATTGTGGCTCCATGGTGGGTGTGGGGGCACATTCGTGAATGAATATTCCTTTTCGTAGTGATGATATCCCCTGTTTCGACTGTTTCTGCTTTACCTTCTCAGACTCGTGGGGTGGGCGACCAAGCCCCAGAGTTGGTCCGTATTGGAAGACCGGGCTCTGTAGCCTCCGCTGCACTGGGCCCCGACCTTGCTCCTCCTTTGGCCTCTCTGACTCCCCTCCCTCCTCTGTGGTTGGGTCGAGCCCCAAGCCCCCAGTGATGACTACCTCGTCCCCTGGCGCAGCTCCATCTCTAGTTGTAACTACTGCGCCTTTTAACCCCTCTCTCTCTGGGGGTTCTCACCACCGCCCTCGCTCGATTCCTTCCAGTTCTGCTACCTATCAAGTCTTGTTTGGTCCCGCTTCGTGGGCCAAATATTTTGATCTCCTCCCTCTTGATTCTGCGCCTCCTGACGATTTCTCCCTCCATCGACATCTCGTTGATTCCGTGGATGCCTCCGTTACTTTCAACCCCACTCGTCTCGGTACACGTGTCGTTGCTGCTTCCCGCTTGGCTGCCTTATCCTGCCTTGGCGAGACCCCTGTTCGGATCTCGAAGAACGCTCAGTTGAATGCCAGTGTTGGCACTATTCTGCTCCCGCCCCATTTTGCGACCGGTGTTCGGGACCTGCGCGACTGCCACGACGATATTCGACATATCCTTGCTGCCCAGGGCCATTCTATTCTCCAGGTGGACACGTTTACTCGTCCCCCTCGTGGTAGTCGCCGTCAACCCCTCCGGGTTGTGAAGATTACCTTTGATGGTAGGACCCTACCACCCTCTGTCATTCTTGCCGGTGCCAGGTGCTGTGTCTAGGAGTACATTCCTTCTCCTCGGCTCTGTAACAAGTGCTGGAGGTTTGGGCATGGTGCCCTCCGCTGATCCGGGACTGTCTCTCTCTGTCCTTTGTGTGGTGGCGAAGGTCACTCTAAGTCGGAGTGCACTTCTCCCCAGGCTCGTTACCTCAACTGCGGGGAGGCCCATCCTACCTTCTCCCGTGCGTGTGTCCATTACAAGCTTGAGGCAGCCGTCCTCAGCTTGAAGCACCGGGAGCGTTTATCTTTTCCTGAGGTGAGACGCCAGGTTCGCCGGCTCCCGCCTTATGCTAATATCTCTTATGCTCGCGTGTTGCCATCTTCCTCTCCTTGTCCTTCCCACCTTCCTCAGACTCACAACCGTTTCCGGGCCTTGGACCCTGATACGCCCACTGCCCCCTCCTCTGTTCCTTTGGGTTCTTTCCCAAAGGATCCACCTCCTGGTCCTCTGTTTGGGGTTCCCCTTCTTTCTACCCGGTCTGTCTTGTCTCCTGTGTCTTCTTCCTCGTCTCCTTCCGTTCCTCCTTCCCATCCGTCTCTTGACTCTCCCCGCCACCTGTCGGTGCGGGCTGATGTCCATCGCTCTCCAAACGGCCGTCATGTGTGCTTCTCCTGTTGAGACGCTAGAATCCGTTGCCCAGTACATGGTTGCTGGGACACCTGTCTCTTTAAGTCAGAAGCATAAGCCTGGCTCCTCTCCTTCCTCCTCCCCGGCGTGTAAGAAGGTTTCACTTTCTTCCTCGGCCCCTACTTCTGCCTGTCTTATCACCGAATGCCTCTGTTCAGCTAGCAGTAAATAGGTATCCGGGAGTTAGTTAGGTTAGGTTAGTTTTGGCTAGGAATTAGGCTAAGTTAGGATAGGTTACGTTCGGTTAGTTTAGGCTAGGTTTGTAGAAATAGAAATAGAAGAAGGGCTGTAATTGTAGGTAGCGTTTCCTATCACCGAATACATCTATTCACCTAACAGTAAATAGGTATCCAGGAGTTAGTTACGTTAGGTTAGGTTAGATTAGGTTAGGTTGTGGGAGCCGGTCGGCCCAGCGGACAGCACGCTGGACTTGTGATCCTGTGGTTCCGGGTTCGATCCCGGGCGCCGGCGAGAAACAACGGGCAAAGTTTCTTTCACCCTATGCCCCTGTTACCTAGCAGTAAAATAGGTACCTGGGTGTTAGTCAGCTGTCACGGGCTGCTTCCTGGGGGTGGAGGCCTGGTCGAGGACCGGGCCGCGGGGACACTAAAGCCCCGAAATCATCTCAAGATAAGGTTAGCTTAGATTAGGTTATGTTTGTTTTGGCTAGGAAATAGGCTAGGTTTGCAGGTTAAGTTAGGTTAGTTTAGGCTAGGTTTGTAGAAATAGAAAAAGAGCTGTAATTGTTGGTAGCTTTTCCTATCAACGAATGCCTCTGTTCACCTAGCAGTAAATAGGTATCCGGGAGTTAGTAAGCTAGCTACTTGGGGCGTGGTGAGTGAGAGAGGGTTAGTTAGTTAGTCACTAACTGAACCTTGTGGGGGTGTGGGTGTTGGGATATAAGCCTAACATGTGTATGTATAAACTGCCTGTCTGCCTGTCCCCCGACTCAATGATATTACAAGTATTGACTAAAATGAAGCCTAAGAGAGTATATCCAAGACGTAAGATGAGTCATTTGTCAGCAGCAACTTGTGCGAGATAGATCAATGACCAGCGGCGGCATCCCAACATTTCTATTTTGGAGCAACAGTATTAGTAGTAGTAGTAGTAGTCCATTTGATGTTGGTTGGTTTAACTAAATAGTTGCAATAAGTACTATCTTTAATGGAGAATTGGCTGCTATGTGTGAGTATCCTCCGCCTGCCTGCCTGCCTGCCCTCCGCAGTTACCATTATCTTGACTCACTCACTCACTCACATGTGATTACTTACTACTTGTATACAATGGCAACGGCCATACTACCTACCTATCACCTTGAGAACACTGCGTCTCGTTCCATACATCTGTCAGGTTAAACACCGTTGACTTTGGTTAGTACTTGGATGGGTGACCTGCCTGGGAACACCAACTGCTGCTGCTGTTAGTATACATATTTGGGCAGTCTCCGTGGGTCAGTGTGTGTGTGTGTGTACAAGAATGTCGCACATGGAAATGTGTACATGCCATTTTAATAATAGTTTACCATCCAAGAAGAAAACGTCTACCTATTTGTCAGTCCATTGTCTCTGCCGGCCGGCCTACCTACCTGCTAAAACTTGTCCACTCAATATACTGTTGAATATCTATCTCCAGTGATCACTTACCCTTAATTCCTACATTATTAACCATATGATCTCATTAACAAATCTTTACACATTTCAACCACATACCTTCCTGCTAACATCAATCACAACAACTAATACACTCAACTCAGTCCCAAACACTTTTCTTATTCCTTCCTCAACACCTCGCCCTATATAACCTATCTGAAAAATTTAAATTTAAATACCTAACTGCCAACCCATCCCCCCTACCTTCCCCTCCCCCACCACACTTCCCACGGAAGCTCCTCCGGACCCCATCCCCCCTCCTAAACCAACACCCCCCCCCCAACAATGGAGGCCGCCGTACCCCTACCCCCCAAACAACCCCGTCCAACACCCCCCCCCTTGCCAAACACAGAAAATGGGGGCCACAACGCTATATTTAACCAGACAAACCCTTCGTTCCTTCGCCTATGTACTATTTATTCTTGAAATAAAACGAGGAATAAACCAAACCGGATTTTCCTTCCTTAGTAAAACACAGATATTTTACAGAACGAGGCCTAAAATAGCCCATATTAGATATTGGATTGCTTGTTTACCACTCACAAACTCATTTGGAAACACCACACTAATTATTAATTAATTCATACTTTTAAACACACACACACACACACACACACATGTCAGTTAGCCTAAATTCTCCAATATTCATTCATAAAACTGCCTCACGGGACTGCAACCTCATCAAACAAAGCTGTTAGGTATTTCTAACTGTCAACACAAATTAACAACTTCACATGTCAATCATTGCAACTGTTGATAAATAGACACTAACTAACCTTGCTATAAGATATAAATACAAGTGCCAAATTTGATTCAGAAGGCAACAGAAGCGTGGCCTAGTCGGAATGAACAAGTTCCTAATCCGGATAGACCTGCGTTCGAGCCTGTCGGAACAGTTGCAAGTACAGGGCACAGATTTCTCTGTGTGTCCCCTCCTGTAGGAGCATCAGTTTCGATAGATTATCTGGATAGCCGAAGATTGATTCACTGACCCCTTGGAATGTGAGGGAGGGTTGAAGTCCGGAGGCCCACGGACGGACACCTGGATCCACTGGCCTCGGGCAGGTCTTTCAATCCACCTGGATTTCAGGTGGGGAGAAGGGAGGCAATTTGTGTCGACACATATAGCTTCCTGGACCCAAATCCCCATGGATACACGGACATGGACACGCACATGGACACTCATTATCTGACACGAACCGAAGGTTCATGTCAGATAATAAGAAGGGAGGTTAGGTTAGGTTGGTTGGTTAGATTGGTTGGTTAGGTTAGGTTAGGTTAGGTTAGGTTAGGTTGGTTAGGTTATGTTGGTTGGTTAGGTTTGTAAGGTTATGTTGGTTAGGTTTGTTAGGTTATGTTGGTTACGTTTGTTAGGTTAAGTTGGTTGGGTTGGTTAGATTAGGTTGGTTAGGTTAGTTAGGTTGGTTGAGTTGGTTAGGTTGGTTGGTTAGGTTGGTTAGTTAGGTTAGGTTAGGTTGGTTGATTAAGTTAGGTTGGCTAGTTAGGTTAGGTTGGTTAGGTTACGTTGGCTAGTTAGGTTAGGTTGGTTAGGTTAGGTTGGTTGATTAGGTTGGCTAGGTTGGTTGGTTAGGTTAGATAGCTTAGGTTGGTTGGTTAGGTTAGATAGCTTAGGTTGGTTGGTTAGGTTAGATAGCTTAGGTTGGTTGGTTAGGTTAGATAGCTTCGGT
The DNA here is from genome assembly GCF_040958095.1 of Procambarus clarkii. Taxonomy (NCBI): domain Eukaryota; kingdom Metazoa; phylum Arthropoda; class Malacostraca; order Decapoda; family Cambaridae; genus Procambarus; species Procambarus clarkii. Next base: position 4,045,123 of record NC_091226.1, read on the forward strand.
TGGTTGGTTAGGTTAGATAGCTTAGGTTGGTTGGTTAGGTTGGTTGGTTACGTTGGTATGGTTGGTTGGGATGGTTGGTTGGGTTGGGTTGGTTGGTTGGTTAGGTTGGTTGGTTGGTTGGTTAGGTTAGGTTGGTTGGTTGGTTAGGTTAGGTTTAAACAAGCTGTTTAAATTATAGCATAAGTAAGAACTCTGTTTAGTGTTTGCAGGTAATAGTTTAGTGTGTGTAAACTAAAAGTCTTTGAAAATGTAATAAGTTATTACGAAACGCGTTCAAGTGTCGTGTCAGACTAGCAATAAAAATGAATTTTAGAGAATTGATTTTTCAATTACCATCAACAGTGAAAAGAAACATAAGAAAGATCGAGAAAAATTGTGTTAGAATTTTTAATCTTACATTTTCGGTCATATTTAATAATGCCCCAACGTGTGCCCCAAAGAATGAGGAGATTTGGTAAAATGCTATGCCCAAGATTACCATCCGAGTGCCGGCGGTGGGGTGGCTCAAATAGCTTCGGCTATCACCTCATTTTGTCCGGTCGTGATGGTCAAGTGGATTAAGGCGTCTTGTACATACCAGTTGCGTTGCTCCTGGGAGTATGGGTTCTAGTCACTTCTGGGGTGTGAGTTTTCAGTTGCATATTGTCCTGGGGACCATTCAGGCTTGTTCGCATTTGTGTTCCTCACGTGTGCCCCAAAGAATGAGGTGATTTGGTAAAATGCTATGCCCAAGATTACCATCCGAGTGCCGGCGGTGGGGTGGCTCAAATAGCTTCGGCTATCACCTCATTTTGTCCGGTCGTGATGGTCAAGTGGATTAAGGCGTCTTGTACATACCAGTTGCGTTGCTCCTGGGAGTATGGGTTCGAGTCACTTCTGGGGTGTGAGTTTTTAGTTGCATATTGTCCTGGGGTCCATTCAGGCTTGTTCGCATTTGTGTTCCTCACGTGTGCCCCAATGAATGAGGTGATTTGGTAAAATGCTATGCCCAACATTACCATCCGAGTGCCGGCGGTGGGGTGGCTCAAATAGCTTCGGCTATCACCTCATTTTGTCCGGTCGTGATGGTCAAGTGGATTAAGGCGTCTTGTACATACCAGTTGCGTTGCTCCTGGGAGTATGGGTTCGAGTCACTTCTGGGGTGTGAGTTTTTAGTTGCATATTGTCCTGGGGTCCATTCAGGCTTGTTCGCATTTGTGTTCCTCACGTGTGCCCCAAAGAATGAGGTGATTTGGTAAAATGCTATGCCCAACATTACCATCCGAGTGCCGGCGGTGGGGTGGCTCAAATAGCTTCGGCTATCACCTCATTTTGTCCGGTCGTGATGGTCAAGTGGATTAAGGTGTCTTGTACATACCAGTTGCGTTGCTCCTGGGAGTATGGGTTCGAGTCACTTCTGGGGTGTGAGTTTTCAGTTGCATATTGTCCTGGGGACCATTCAGGCTTGTTCGCATTTGTGTTCCTCACGTGTGCCCCAAAGAATGAGGTGATTTGGTAAAATGCTATGCCCAAGATTACCATCCGAGTGCCGGCGGTGGGGTGGCTCAAATAGCTTCACCAATCACCTCATTTTGTCCGGTCGTGATGGTCAAGTGGATTAAGGCGTCTTGTACGTACCAGTTGTGTTGCTCCTGGGAGTATGGGTTCGAGTCACTTCTGGGGTGTGAGTTTTCAGTTGCATATTGTCCTGGGGACCATTCAGGCTTGTTCGCATTTGTGTTCCTCACGTGTGCCCCAAAGAATGAGGTGATTTTTGTAAAATGCTATGCCCAAGATTACCATCCGAGTGCCGGCGGTGGGGTGGCTCAAATAGCTTCGGCTATCACCTCATTTTGTCCGGTCGTGATGGTCAAGTGGATTAAGGCGTCTTGTACATACCAGTTGCGTTGCTCCTGGGAGTATGGGTTCGAGTCACTTCTGGGGTGTGAGTTTTTAGTTGCATATTGTCCTGGGGTCCATTCAGGCTTGTTCGCATTTGTGTTCCTCACGTGTGCCCCAAAGAATGAGGTGATTTGGTAAAATGCTATGCCCAACATTACCATCCGAGTGCCGGCGGTGGGGTGGCTCAAATAGCTTCGGCTATCACCTCATTTTGTCCGGTCGTGATGGTCAAGTGGATTAAGGCGTCTTGTACATACCAGTTGCGTTGCTCCTGGGAGTATGGGTTCGAGTCACTTCTGGGGTGTGAGTTTTCAGTTGCATATTGTCCTGGGGACCATTCAGGCTTGTTCGCTAAATAATATATATATATATATATATATATATATATATATATATATATATATATATATATATATATATATATATATATATGCAGAATAACCACATATGAAAAATAGAAAATGCTTAACGCGTTTTCGGCTAATTCACCTTCATCAGAGCAAAGTAGAATGAAGATAAGATTGCTGATCAGACCTTTATATCCGCCTGGGCAGATCACCTGACCACCAAAAATAAGTGGAGGAAAGGAATTATAAGAAAGAAGGTAACTGCAGAAGGCCTATTGGCCCATACAAGGCAGCTCCTATTAATATCTCCAAGTGCCATACGTGTTTAAATGATTGCTATATTGTTTTGACGTGCTATATTGAGGCTTAAATAGGGATCCAACTTGTACATACCGGGGCTCACATTAAGGCTGTTGTTACAATGTTTGATCAGAGCAGACTCGATCACGTTTCGTTCAACAAAATCCTTACTTTTAACAATACATTTTGCCCCTGTGAAGTCGATAGAATGATTACATAAACTGGAATGTAAATACAATGCACTGGATTGCTGGGCTGTACGAATAGCGTATGAATGCTGTTTTAAACGCGAGGAAAGAGATTTACCTGTCTGGCCGATGTAAACACATGCACACTCATTACAAGGGATGGAATACACACAACCTGCTACAGACGAGGGCGAGTTCTTAATTAACATGGACTTAACTGTATTATCATTTTTGAACACTAGATTAATATTAAGGTTCTTCAGGGCTGGGGCAAGATTTACTAGACCCTCAGAATATGGTAATACCAACGAATTTTTCAGTTCTGGTTTCGACTTAGTAGTCTGTTTGTAAAAAGTCCTTTTTGCTTGACCAAACGCAAGATCCAAGATCGATTTTGGGTATTTTAACTTCTTCCCAATTTCAAATATATTTGCTATTTCTTCATCGAAAAATTCCGGACTACAAACTCTCAGTGCTCTGAGAAACATACCAGAAAAAACTGCCCGCTTGACCTGAACATGATGATTTGAATAGAAATGTACATACGAGCACACATTGGTAGGTTTCCTATACACATTGAATTTGAAACTTCTACCAATTCTATGAATCATGATGTCTAAAAAAGGCAGAACACCATTCACTTCGTTCTCAATTGTGAATTTAATTGACGGAACCAGCGAATTGATTTGATTGAGAAAATCAGTTTCGTCATGATTAACCGGCCACAGGCACAAAATATCGTAAACGTACCTGTACCAAAGCAAATTTGAGGGTAAAATCCTGGGAAGGATATTTGTTTCGAAACATTCCATGTACAGATTGCTCAAAACAGGGGAGAGGGGATTACCCATCGCCATGCCAAATGTTTGTTTATAAAATGAATCATTAAAGCTGAAATAATTATCTTTAATGCACAATTTTATAAGTTCAATAATGGTGTTAGTAGGCAAAGTTAAATTATACCTTGGGAGTAGATCCCGTAAGAATGACAACAGATCATCAACAGGAACCCTAGTGAACAGAGCCGTCACATCAAAACTCACAAGTTTAAAATCATAATTTAATTTCAAACTAGACAACTTGTTAACCAAGTCCAAGTTGTTTGTTATGTGTGAGTTGGAAATGGAACCTACTACTGGAGACAAGATTTGGACAAGCCATTTGGAAAGTCTATATGCCACAGATCCAACAGAACTAATAATAGGTCTTGCAGGATTATTCGGTTTGTGTGTTTTAATAAGCCCATATAGATATGGGAGAGAAGGGGAACGACTTAAAAACTTAGGAATCAACTCCTTATCGTTCTTGAGCACGGTTTTAAGAGTTTTGTTGAAATGAGCAATAACTCTTTCAATAGGGTCACTATTAACAGGTAAGTAAGTGTCTCTGTCCTCCAATAACTGGTTCATTTTTTGGACATAGTCTTCTTTGTCCATGATGACAACAGCATTGGATTTATCAGCTTTAGTGATATGTAGAGAGTTATCTTTTTTGAGGGTTTTGAACGCTCGCATAAACCTCTCTGGACAATTAGGCACAGTACCCTTAAGTAAAGAACCGTACACCATTCCCTTGCAAATATTGATGTCATCAGATGAAATCTCACTAGATTTCTCCAAATTGCAAAAACTTTTGGCAATATTTGCATAATTCACATCTCTATTTGATATGGAGAAACTCAGACCGTAACCAAGAGCAGTCATCGTATCATTATCAAGTTGTTTACTAGAGAGATTAATAACAGAGTCAGTGTTGGCATGTTTATTCCAATCACTTTGTTGAATGAGCCTATTTAATTTTGAATCAAGCTTCGTACTTACATTCGTGCAGGCAGATCTCATAGCGGTGTAACAATAATCCATCATCGGGCGATTCCATTCCAAGGGTACAGCTTGAGAAAATGAATACTTACGGCTGTTCAACACCTTAAAACATTCCCGTACTTCTAATTTAAGCAAATCAATATTTTTACCAAGCACTAAGCGGGAAATTTCATCAAACGGTCGGTCAGCTAATTTCAGCACACTGTTGGAGGATAGGGAACGGGGAAGCACTTGTTCACTGAGACATTTTCTAAGAAAATGAAGACGGATTTTTAACGTATAGGATTTCACTAAAGCAGAACGAAAATTAGAAACAAAAGGTTCTCAAGCTGTACCCTTGGAATGGCATCGCCCGATGATGGATTATTATAGGTAGGTTAAGTAGGTTAGGTGGTCGAAAAACAATTAATTCATGAAAACTTGGCTTATTAGGCAAACTGGGTCTTGCATAATAGGCTGAGAAGTGCGTTATGGCTACTAGGTACGACATATATATATAAATCAGGCCTACTATGCAAGGCCCGATTTGCCTAATAAGCCAAGTTTTCATGAATTAATATATTTTCTCTAATTTTTTTCTTATGAAATGATAAAGCTACCCATTTCATTATGTATGAGGTAAATTTTTTTTAATTGGAGTTAAAATTAACGTAGATATATGACCGAACCTAACTAACCTAACCTAACCTATCTTTATACGTTAGATTAGGTTAGGTAGCCGAAAAAGTTGGGTTAGGTTAGGTTAGGTAGTCGAAAAACAATTAATTCATGAAAACTTGGCTTATTAGGCAAACTGGGCCTTGCATAATAGGCTGAGAAGTGCGTTCTGGCTACTAGGTACGACATATATATATATATATATATATATATATATATATATATATATATATATATATATATATATAAATATGACCGAAAAAGTAAGTATATCGTGATCAGATATACAAGGCAGAGAATGAAATCAAAGACAACAAAACGCAACTACTTCATGCTACGAACGAGTGGAGAAATAGCAACATCGACGAAAGTATCCGTACCCGCATTGAACAACACCTCGACATCCTCACAGACCGACATCACCTCAGCACTGAAACAAGGATTATCAAGAAACTAACAACGTTATATGGAGGACCTATGGCAATTCCACGACCAAGAGATGGCTTCCTGAACCTTGCAGGAATTAACCTCACTGAGGACCAAGTCACTCTCCTAAATCTGGGCATAAACTGTCACGTTATGTCCACACCGAGTGAGATGGCCCGGAAAGTGGAGTTGGAAATTCTGTTGGACGGAATATTCGACCTCGAGACACAAAAGAAGGTCACTACCAAAGATACCTTACAAGCAGAACTTATTGCGGAAGGAGGAAAGAATCGAGGCAATTACAGAAGCACCATACTGTCCCCCGAGCTCAAAACGACAGCCAAAAGCCTTCGTGAGAACAAGGAGATAGTTGTCAGGAGAGGTGACAAGTCGCCAATATATGTCATTCTTAAAAAAGACGAATATCTGGCGAAAATGAACCTCATACTCTCTGACCAAACTAAATTCCAAAGGGTAACGAAGGACACTACAGCCGAATTGAAAGCAAAGGTCAACAAACTAATCGAAACTGTGAACGCCAAGAAATCAGGACTCCACCTGCCAAAGATTATTGGGGAATATAAACCTGGATATGCGTATGGAAATGTCAAGACACACAAGCCTGGAAACCCACTTCGGCCAATCATTAGCCAGATACCCACACACACGTACAGACTAGCGAAGTGACTCAACGGCCTGCTGACTCCTTATGTCCCTTGCGCCTTCAGCCTGAAGTCGCCAAAGGATTTTGTTGACTTACTGCGGGGCACACGGGCCACAGGAATAAGAGCCTCGTTGTTAGAGATATATGACCTTTTCTCTTCCCACAACCAAACCATCGCCAGAGAAATCCTAGTAAACAACACAGAAATCATCGATAGATACAGCGATAGCAGGTGGCTTGACGTTTGCGAGGCACTACACATCAAGAAGTCAACACCAGCAATCAACAGCCAATTATTGCACAACTATATTCTACCCACCTCAAGACTCCGCTCCAATATAGAAGCATCAAGAAATATGGACCAAAAGGCTTTCTACAAACACTTCTATTCAATATCCATTGTTTCGTGTTCTGTCTTGTGTTGATGAAATTAATACCCTATTAATACTCTTGTTCTGTCTTGTGTTGATGAAATTAATACCACATCTTGTTCTGTCTTGTGTTAATGCCACATCACCCCTTCCACCTCACTCAAATGTAGATATAAAATCGGAGATGCGTAAGTTCTATCCAGTTGTGTATTTGTGAACTAAAGTCTTTGAAAATGTAATAAATTTTACGAAACGCGCTCGTGTCGCGTCAGACTAGAAATAAAAATGAATTTTGGAGAATTGATTTTTGATTTACCTCCAACAGTGAAACGAAATGTACGAAAGATTGAGAAAATTCGTGTTAGAATTATTAATCTTACTTTTCCGGTCATATTTAATAATATATGTCTACAGGAAAGACTGCTACCAAAATATACTAATATATATATATATATATATATATATATATATATATATATATATATATATATATATATATATATATATATATATATATATATATATATATATATATATATATATAAATATATATATATATATATATATGTCGTACCTAGTAGCCAGAACGCACTTCTCAGCCTATTATACAAGGCCCGATTTGCCTAATAAGCCAAGTTTTCCTGAATTAATATATTTTCTCTAATTTTTTTCTTATGAAATGATAAAGCTCCCCATTTCATTATGTATGAGGTCAATTTTTTTTTATTGGAGTTAAAATTAACGTTGATATATGACCGAACCTAACCAACCCTACCTAACCTAACCTAACTTATCTATATAGGTTAGGTTAGGTTAGGTAGCCGAAAAAGTTAGGTTAGGTTAGGTTAGGTAGGTTAGGTAGTCGAAAAACAATTAATTCATGAAAACTTGGCTTATTAGGCAAATCGTGCCTTGCATAGTAGGGTGAGAAGTGCGTTCTGGCTACTAGGTACGACATATATATATATATATATATATATATATATATATATATATATATATATATATATATATATATATATATATATATATATATATATATATATGTCGTACCTAGTAGCCAGAACGCACTTCTCAGCCTACTATGCAAGGCCCGATTTGCCTATAAGCCAAGTTTTCCTGAATTAATATATTTTCTCTAATTGTTTTCTTATGAAATGATAAAGCTACCCATTTCATTATGTATGAGGTCAATTTTTTTTCATTGGAGTTAAAATTAACGTTGATATATGACCGAACCTAACCAACCCTACCTAACCTAACCTAACCAATCTTTATAGGTTAGGTTAGGTTATATATATATATATATATATATATATATATATATATATATATATATATATATATATATATATATATATTTATATATATATATATATATATATATATATATATATATATATATATATATATATATATATATATATATATATATATATATATATATATATGTCGTACCTAGTAGCCAGAACGCACTTCTCAGCCTACTATGCATGGCCCGATATGCCTAATAAGCCAAGTTTTCCTGAAATAATATATTTTCTCTAATTTTTTTCTTATGAAATGATAAAGCTACCAATTTCATTATGTTTGAGGTCAATTTTTTTTATTGGAGTTAAAATTAACGTAGATATATGACCGAACCTAACCAACCCTACCTAACCTAACCTAACCTATCTTTATAGGTTAGGCTAGGTTAGGTAGCCGAAAAAGTTAGGTTAGGTTAGGTTAGGTAGGTTAGGTAGTCGAAAAACAATTAATTCATGAAAACTTGGCTTATTAGGCAAATCGGGCCTTGCATAGTAGGCTGAGAAGTGCGTTCTGGCTACTAGGTACGACATATATATATATATATATATATATATATATATATATATATATATATATATATATATATATATATATATATACATATATATATATATATATATATATGTCGTACCTAGTAGCCAGAACGCACTTCTCAGCCTACTATGCAAGGCTAGATTTGCCTAATAAGCCAAGTTTTCCTGAATTAATATATTTTCTCAAATTTTTTTCTTATGAAATGATAAAGCTACCCATTTCATTATGTATGAGGTCAATTTTATTTTATTGGAGTTAAAATAACGTAGTTATATGACCGAACCTAACCAACCCTACCTAACCTAATCTAACCTATCTTTACAAGTTAGGTTAGGTTAGGTAGCCGAAAAAGTTAGGTTAGGTTAGGTTAGGTAGGTTAGGTAGTCGAAAAAACATTAATTCATGAAAACTTGGCTTATTAGGCAAATCGCGCCCTGCATAGTAGGCTGAGAAGTGCGTTCTGGCTACTAAGTACGACATATATATATATATGTCGTACCTAGTAGCCAGAACTCACTTCTCAGCCTACTATTCAAGGCCCGATTTGCCTAATAAGCCAAGTTTTCCTGAATTAATATATTTACTATAATTTTTTTCTTATGAAATGATAAAGCAACCCTTTTCTCTATGTATGACGTCAATTTTTTTTTATTGGAGTTAAAATTAACGTAGATATATGACCGAACCTAACCAACCCTACCTAACCTAACCTAACCTATATTTATAGGTAAGGTTAGGTTAGGTAGCCAAAAAAAGCTAGGTTAGGTTAGGTTAGGTAGGTTAGATAGACGAAAAAACATTAATTCATGAAAACTTGGCTTATTAGGCAAATCGGGCCTTGAATAGTAGGCTGAGAAGTGAGTTCTGGCTACTAGGTACGACATATATATATATATATATATATATATATATATATATATATATATATATATATATATATATATGTCGTACCTAGTAGCCAGAACGCACTTCTGAGCCTACTATGCAAGGCCCGATTTGCCTAATAAGCCAAGTTTTCCTGAATTAATATATTTTCTCTAATTTTTTTCTTATGAAATGATAAAGCTACCCATTCATTATGTATGAGGTCAATTTTTTTTTATTTGAGTTAAAATTTACGTAGATATATGACTGAACCTAACCAACCCTACCTAACCTAACCTAACGTATCTTTATACGTTATGTTAGGTTAGGTACCGAAAAAAGTTAGGTTAGGTTAGGTTAGGTAGGTTAGGTTGTCAAAAAAACATTAATTCATGAAAACTTGGCTTATTAGGCAAATCGGGCCTTGCATAGTAGGCTGAGAAGTACGTTCTGGCTACTAGGTACGACATATATATATATATATATATATATATATATATATATATATATATATATATATATATATATATTAGTATATTTTGGTAGCAGTCTTTCCTGTAGACATATATTATTAAATATGACCGAAAAAGTAAGATTAATAATTCTAACACGAATTTTCTCAATCTTTCGTACATTACGCTTCACTGTTGGAGGTAAATCAAAAATCACTTCTCCAAAATTCATTTTTATTTCTAGTCTGACGCGACACGGGCGCGTTTCGTAAAACTTATTACATTTTCAAAGACTTCACAAATACACAACTGATTAGAACTTACGTATCTCTGCTATTATATCTACATTTGAGTGAGGTGGGAGGGGTGATGTGGCATTAACACAAGACAGAACATGAGGGGATATTAATAGGGTATTAAAAGTATAAACACAAGACAGAACAGAAACAATGGGTATTGAATAGAAGTGTTTGTAGAAAGCCTATTGGTCCATATTTCTTGATGCTTCTATATTGGAGCGGAGTCTTGAGGTGGGTAGAATATAGTTGTGCAATAATTGGCTGTTGATTGCTGGTGTTGACTTCTTGATGTGTAGTGCCTCGCAAACGTCAAGCCGCCTGCTATCGCTGTATCTATCGATGATTTCTGTGTTGTTTACTAGGATTTCTCTGGCGATGGTTTGGTTATGGGAAGAGATTATATGTTCCTTAATGGAGCCCTGTTGCTTATGCATCGTTAAACGCCTAGAAAGAGATGTTGTTGTCTTGCCTATATACAGGGTTTTTTGGAGCTTACAGTCCCCAAGTGGGCATTTGAAGGCATAGACGACGTTAGTCTCTTTTAAAGCGTTCTGTTTTGTGTCTGGAGAGTTTCTCATGAGTAGGCTGGCCGTTTTTCTGGTTTTATAGTAAATCGTCAGTTGTATCCTCTGATTTTTGTCTGTAGGGATAACGTTTCTATTAACAATATCTTTCAGGACTCTTTCCTCCGTTTTATGAGCTGTGGAAAAGAAGTTCCTGTAAAATAGTCTAATAGGGGGTATAGGTGTTGTGTTAGTTGTCTCTTCAGAGGTTGCATGGCTTTTCACTTTCCTTCTTATGATGTCTTCGATGAAACCATTGGAGAAGCCGTTATTGACTAGAACCTGCCTTACCCTACAGAGTTCTTCGTCGACTTGCTTCCATTCTGAGCTGTGGCTGAGAGCACGGTCGACGTATGCGTTAACAACACTCCTCTTGTACCTGTCAGGGCAGTCGCTGTTGGCATTTAGGCACATTCCTATGTTTGTTTCCTTAGTGTAGACTGCAGTGTGGAAACCTCCGCCCTTTTCCATGACTGTTACATCTAGAAAAGGCAGCTTCCCATCCTTTTCCGTCTCGTAAGTGAAACGCAGCACGGAACTCTGCTCAAATGCCTCCTTCAGCTCCTGCAGATGTCTGACATCAGGTACCTGTGTAAAAATGTCGTCAACATACCTGCAGTATATGGCCGGTTTCAAGTTCGTGTCGACTAAGACTTTTTGCTCGATGGTACCCATGTAGAAGTTTGCAAACAGGACACCTAGGGGAGAACCCATGGCGACCCCATCTACTTGCTTATACATGTGCCCATCCGGGCTCAAGAAGGGTGCCTCTTTAGTACAAGCTTGGAGTAGTTTCCTCAGAATACTTTCTGGCATGTCAAGAGGAGTACAGGCTGGATCACGATACACTCTGTCGGCTATCATTCCGATTGTCTCGTCCACAGGTACGTTGGTAAACAGCGATTCTACGTCCAACGAGGCTCTTATCCCTGTGGCCCGTGTGCCCCGCAGTAAGTCCACAAATTCCTTTGGAGACTTCAGGCTGAAGGCGCAAGGAACATAAGGAGTCAGCAGGCCGTTGAGTCGCTTCGCCAGTCTGTACGTGGGTGTGGGTATACCCACACCCACGTACAGACTGGCGAAGCGACTCAACGGCCTGCTGACTCCTTATGTTCCTTGCGCCTTCAGCCTGAAGTCTCCAAAGGAATTTGTGGACTTACTGCGGGGCACACGGGCCACAGGGATAAGAGCCTCGTTGGACGTAGAATCGCTGTTTACCAACGTACCTGTGGACGAGACAATCGGAATGATAGCCGACAGAGTGTATCGTGATCCAGCCTGTACTCCTCTTGACATGCCAGAAAGTATTCTGAGGAAACTACTCCAAGCTTGTACTAAAGAGGCACCCTTCTTGAGCCCGGATGGGCACATGTATAAGCAAGTAGATGGGGTCGCCATGGGTTCTCCCCTAGGTGTCCTGTTTGCAAACTTCTACATGGGTACCATCGAGCAAAAAGTCTTAGTCGACACGAACTTGAAACCGGCCATATACTGCAGGTATGTTGACGACATTTTTACACAGGTACCTGATGTCAGACATCTGCAGGAGCTGAAGGAGGCATTTGAGCAGAGTTCCGTGCTGCGTTTCACTTACGAGACGGAAAAGGATGGGAAGCTGCCTTTTCTAGATGTAACAGTCATGGAAAAGGGCGGAGGTTTCCACACTGCAGTCTACACTAAGGAAACAAACATAGGAATGTGCCTAAATGCCAACAGCGACTGCCCTGACAGGTACAAGAGGAGTGTTGTTAACGCATACGTCGACCGTGCTCTCAGCCACAGCTCAGAATGGAAGCAAGTCGACGAAGAACTCTGTAGGGTAAGGCAGGTTCTAGTCAATAACGGCTTCTCCAATGGTTTCATCGAAGACATCATAAGAAGGAAAGTGAAAAGCCATGCAACCTCTGAAGAGACAACTAACACAACACCTATACCCCCTATTAGACTATTTTACAGGAACTTCTTTTCCACAGCTCATAAAACGGAGGAAAGAGTCCTGAAAGATATTGTTAATAGAAACGTTATCCCTACAGACAAAAATCAGAGGATACAACTGACGATTTACTATAAAACCAGAAAAACGGCCAGCCTACTCATGAGAAACTCTCCAGACACAAAACAGAACGCTTTAAAAGAGACTAACGTCGTCTATGCCTTCAAATGCCCACTTGGGGACTGTAAGCTCCAAAAAACCCTGTATATAGGCAAGACAACAACATCTCTTTCTAGGCGTTTAACGATGCATAAGCAACAGGGCTCCATTAAGGAACATATAATCTCTTCCCATAACCAAACCATCGCCAGAGAAATCCTAGTAAACAACACAGAAATCATCGATAGATACAGCGATAGCAGGCGGCTTGACGTTTGCGAGGCACTACACATCAAGAAGTCAACACCAGCAATCAACAGCCAATTATTGCACAACTATATTCTACCCACCTCAAGACTCCGCTCCAATATAGAAGCATCAAGAAATATGGACCAATAGGCTTTCTACAAACACTTCTATTCAATACCCATTGTTTCTGTTCTGTCTTGTGTTTATACTTTTAATACCCTATTAATATCCCCTCATGTTCTGTCTTGTGTTAATGCCACATCACCCCTCCCACCTCACTCAAATGTAGATATAATAGCAGAGATACGTAAGTTCTAATCAGTTGTGTATTTGTGAAGTCTTTGAAAATGTAATAAGTTTTACGAAACGCGCCCGTGTCGCGTCAGACTAGAAATAAAAATGAATTTTGGAGAAGTGATTTTTGATTTACCTCCAACAGTGAAGCGTAATGTACGAAAGATTGAGAAAATTCGTGTTAGAATTATTAATCTTACTTTTTCGGTCATATTTAATAATATATATATATATATATATATATATATATTATAGGGGTACCACGACTGGTTTAATTAAAGGGACCCACATCCTCGAAGAAGAAAATAAATAGTGTTCAGAGAAGACCTTGTGGATTCTCACTGAATACTTTAATCTTTTCCTCTCCTACCACCCCTATTATTTTTTTTTTTATTTGATTTTATTGCAATGTTACAGTTTGCAGAAAACACACACTTATATAACAATATAACAATATACCAATCAGTGTTCGAAGACCTCGTCCAGTTCCTCAGGGGTCGGGTGCGTACCCAAGATACAGCACGCATTTCCCTTCTGAACAGCGACACTGAGGCGCTGGAACATAAAACTGGCCGCTCTTGGGTCTCTAGTCTTCCCAATGAGTTCCTCGCCCAGCTCCTTCAGGAACTTAAGTGCACATTTACCCCAGGCACCCAGAGTCTCAGAGCCTATTGGCACGAACCTGTAACAACGTTCTAGGTCCCTGTACTTGTTAGTTTTCTGGGTCTCCCTGAAGGTGGCCGCCCCGCCTCCCTCAGCTGCGCTGTAAGGTAGATAGGTATCAGCCAATGTGGATGCACACGTGTAGTCCCACACGACCTGTTTACCTTCCCTCCACGGCTGCAGGGTGACTCCATCTGGGCGTTTTTGGCTGTTGTCAGGCCTGCACAACTTAGGTTCCCTTTGTGCTGGGCACCCAGCTGAAGCCAAACTTCTCTTGATGATGTCATTGACTGTTTCATGTCTGGCAATCTTTCCCTGTGTCTTACGACAGATGAGACCATGGCTGCCGTATTGGTCTGCCCGTGCATGGCCGCAAATACACCGGTGCTCGGTGGAGATAGGGGCGGCAAGGCGCAGAGCAACACCAATACTTAGGGTCCGATGGTCTAGGCGGGTGCCCAAGGCGGAATTAGGGACTGCGAACAGGAAGTCCCCGGCATGGGGAGCTTGCACAGCTAGAAGACGCGCTTTGTTCTTCCTGGAAGCTGCCTCCAGCAATGATGTGGCGATGTTCTCCACTATGGGGCTATCCCATTTGGACTGTTTGCAGTCATTTGGAAAAGTCGGTCGAGGATGAGAGTTGACAAGAGTATCCCACTGACCGGCTCCTTCCGCGAATTTGGGATCATGAATCCCAATGAAGTCTCTTAGGTGTTCCGGTAGTATTTCCTTAACTCATTCACGTGTTGCACTGGTCGAGGATAAGAATGCCGGCAATGCTAACTGTGTCGCCTTGCGAATACCTATCCCCCCGAGTCTAACTGGGAGCGTTGCTTGGTCCCATTGGTCATCTTGCAGGGAG